>NW_024087713.1:0-29590 GCF_009730915.1 Dioscorea cayenensis subsp. rotundata
TTTACCAACAAAAAAATATATTTTAATTTTATTAATTAACATATTTTAAATTGTCAATCAATAAAGCCATTGATGGCAGTGAAAACATAATTATCATTTTAGCACTTTAAACCAAAACCAAAATCACAAAAAACAAAATGAAAACTATGCTTTTTCCCGCCGCCATGCAAACCTTTACAACTGAACTGATAATCCACCTCCACCAAACAAAATATATTTTAATTCATCAAAATTGTACACTTTATCAGAGGTAACCATCGACCAATCAGCCATGTGCAGGAAAACGATCATCGGTACCAGACGGTTTTTAGTTAACCAGCGATTACCGCGGCACACCACACCGCCCTTGATGCAGCCTGACAGGCGGGCCAGGCCCCACCGCGTGGCATGACAGCCACCTGTTTTAACAAACCCTGAGTGACAGCATTAGCAACCAGCTTCCACCAAAACACTCACCCCTCAGGTCAGGTCCACACCATGCAAGATAAACACCGTTTAAAAGAAGATTCAATTTTATGTTTGAAACGACAAGTTTTTATTTTTATTTTATTATGGTGGCTGTCACAGTTCACCTCCTGTCGGTATTTTACTGAAGTGATTAACCCAATTTGAATATACAAAAAACCTGACAAATCACTTCAATTAAAATACACTCGCGTAGCATCGGCAGTGGACCATTGATAAAATGTAAAATCGTGAGTAAAATATTCAACTTATTTCACCTCAGCTCATAATAATAAAATAAAAATACTTGTCGTTTAAATTTTGCAGAGTTGGAAGTAGGTTTTTGGGCTTAAGCTCTTTGCTAAACTACGTAGATTGCTTTATCTAATATAATAATTATGTTAGTTTCTTTATTATTTAACAAGGGGTAAAATCGTTATTTTAATTGAAGCTGGTCATATACATTATATTTCTATTAATCACTCTCAAAATTTTATTACTCAAAATTACAAAACAAAACAAAATTATGTTTTGTCATGCCACGTGGTAAATTTTTAGCCCATACCCTTGTCAAATATAAAGAATTAATATTGTTAATGGTATCTATTAATCACTTCAAAAATTTAACTACTTAAAAATCACAAAAATAAAATGAAATTATGTCCTGCCACATGGTAAACTTTTTAATTGAATTGATAATTTTACCTCTACTAAATATATATATTTAATTTTTATTAATTAAAAATTAAGTAATTTAAAAACGATCCCCACGCAAAAACTGGAAAACCACTGTTTATAAATCTAATAATAATAATAATAAAGAGTACTTACAAGAGTGTAAATGAGAGTGAAAATAACAATGGTGAGGAATCTTCCGAGATAGGCATCAGCAAGAAAGGCGCCAAGGATGGTGAGCACAAAGGCCGCATCCCAACCCAATCGTTTAGCATGGGTGGCCGCATCAGGCAAAGATTGGTGCATCTCCTCACTAAGTACGCCACCATGTTCACTGCTATAGCATAGAATGCCATCCTCTCCGCCACCTCATTCACTGCATGATACCAACATATATATATATATATATACACACACACTGCTCAATTAATGTTGTGTGCTCAATCATGTTGTGTTGTTGTCTTCTATTTAATTTATTTGATTTGATTTTTTACAAAAATCTATTTCTTTTATTTTATATTTTTGATCAATCGGTTTTTCATTCTTTTTACAAAAAGGACAATCGCTATAGACATTAGAGCGTGCAGTGCACGGATTGTAAATTAATCATCAAACCCATATTATATTCTCAACGGGGATGAGAGAGGGTTAAACCTATGAGCCAACACCCAGTTAGTGATGCGATACTGATTATTATTTCTCGACGCAGTGTTGAACTCGAGACTTTTTTGAACAGTGTCACCTCGCTTACTAATAAAGCTAAATATTGTTAAGCTTTATGAACCCTTTTGGTGATTTTTTAAAAATTAAATACGGAGAAAACTATAGTATATCTCTCAAACATATGTTGTTTTTTGTAAGTTTGGAGACATAAAAATACTATGTCTCCTATTGGAGAGGTGAGTTATTTTGATTTTACATTTTTAAATATTATAATTTTTGTAAAAACTTATTCTTATTATTATTTTGTTGTTGTTGTTGGCTCCGAATAAGACCCACCAATTCTAAAATTAGTCCTAGAGACTCAAAGCATATGAAAAGAGTAAACTTCTCTCAACATGTTTCTATTTAGTTTATATATAACATATTCGATTTCAAAACTACTTGTGTAAATAATCTAAACCTCTATTATTTGTTTTTATTGTGTTTTAGAACAAGCTTTCCAAATAAAATGATGAATAAATTATTATATAAAATTCATAAGAACTTTTGAAAATAATAAAAACATAATTAGATAAACAGCCATTTGTTTTCATCATTGCAAAGTTATTTAAGATTAATACTAAAAATATATTGAGCAATACATAGTTCCCTTATTATTTATGACTAAACATTTTCCCCCTAAAATCCTAATATACTAAAATATTAAATATATTTTAATAATAAGTTGAAAACATTTTATCAAAAGAAAATTTCACCTTAAAATTTCTATATTAGCAAATCAACCACAATTAAACAATTTTTAAAAATAAATAGTAAACACATACTTATAAATATTACAAAAAATTAATTAAAACAACCATATATATAAATACAAACCAATAATGAAAGGTGAGGCCTTCCATCCTCCGGTAGTTGATTTATCAGCAGTATGTCCATGAATATCAACAGAGCCATTGGTGACCAAGTTTCCCGGAGGTGACATGGAGGTGAAAACTCTCTTATAACGAGCCACCCACCTTACTCCTCACCACCCAATTGTATCTCCATCTCACCCTATCCTAGTTTCAAAGAATAGTATCAAAAACATAAGTATTATATCATAGCTTGTATTTCATGTCTTATAGCTATTGTTTGTACTCATAAACTATGTTTAGAAGACGGCCTTTGATCAAGTCTATTATGTTGTAATTGTTAAGAGACTCTTTGTAACAAATGTCATTAATTCCCATGCAATATTATTATATTTGTGTGTGTATTATTGTTTGTTTTTTATGGAAGAAGGAATGAAGATGTTGGAATGAGCAAGGGCATCCCTAGACGGCCAGAAGAAATTAAAGCGTTTTTGTTTTATGTTGGTTGGTAAAATTTGTTTGACCATTTATTTGTTCAAAGTACGTTGAGACTTTATTTTGGTGTTTGATCTCATTAATTGTTATTATTTTATTCATGTTTGGTTTTTATTTATCTAACATGGGACTTTGTTTTAACATATGGTATTTTCTCTCTGTGTGTGTTTGGATATATATATATATATATGTGTGTGTGTGTGAGGATAAATAATTTAGGGACGTTCACAAAGTATCAAAACATGTTTTACAGTGTCGTATTCGTGAATAGAAAAAAATATCACGACGAACTATATAAAGTAAAGCGATCGTTGAATAATCCAAAGTCTGTGATTAAACATCTTTTAAAAATAGTAATTTAGAGCGCCTAAGTTATCTTTTTCTATATAAATATATAAATTTTTGTTATGCTTATTTTGAATTTATACATAAAAGGCATGACATGGTCCAATGCATGACTTGAGCTCTATTTATCTTGACTAAGATTCTGTATTTGTAACATGATTTTCTTTATATTCAAAAATTATTTTGTGTTAATATGTCCTCTCAATATTCATTTTAAATTTCATTATTTTTTAATGTTTATTTTTATTTATGAAAGCAATGTGACCGTCATTTCACATTTCATTTTTATCATATAAATGCCCATACATGCATGCTATTTAAGAATTATTAATTATCTTCAAAAATAAAATTTTAAATTATTTTACGGTGGAAAAATGTTCTTGTTTCCCATTCATCAGCATTCAAATCACGCATTAAATAAAAAAAACAAAAGAATAGCTTAACAACATCAATCAATCAGTCAATCAATCTTTTTCTCTCTTTCTCTCTTTCTTAATGGAAAATAAATCAATCTTTAATGCATCTTCATAATTCCACCTCATTAAGTTAGTGTACTAGGTTTGGCTAAAGTTCATTTTATTTTAATTTTTAAAATTAATAATTAAATCATATAAAAATAAATATAATTAAAATATAATTAAGAGAAAAGTAATTATATGACTATAAGTTTTAAAACATCATAATCGATCACTCTGACATTTGAATTTCATTTAAATTTTTTTTTCAATTTATTTATTTTTTAGTCATCACATTTCACTTCGTTAGTTTTTTTTAAATAATTTTAAAATTACTTTTCAATGTTGCTGGGAAAAATCCCACCAAATCTAGTCCAACTTTAAAAAAAATGTATGATAGCCAACATTTCAATCATTTTTTCACATTTTTTCACTTAGTTTTTTTTACACAAATACTATATGTTAATCAGGAAGTAAAATTTTTAATGAAAACATAGAATATTAATTAAAAAACTTGTATTGTATACGGGAACTCATAATCATAAACTACAAAGCGTATTCGTAAGCAAAACATTAAGATTCTAAATGGAAAATTAACCTATGATCATCATTTTCCTCATCGAGGTTTATGTCGCAGTGAGACAATGAGTGGAGGGATTTTTGTCAAAACACTCAAACTTCACCCCGTATGGAAGGATTGAAAAAGAAATTTATTAAAAAAATAGAGAGACTTCGATGTGAATATTGAAACGGTAGGGTGTTGTGGATAAGCGAATTTGAGTAGGGCTTTTTATTCATTTCCTCATAAAAATAAATTAAGAAAAAAATGGTTAATATCTGTTAGTTATCATTTTAAAATATGCTCAGACACTAGCTTTATTACAAAAATCAGTATTAATATGTAAATATGTCATTGGCTTTAGAGGCAAACTCTATATTAATTAAGTCTTTAAAAATAATCAAATTTGGATTAATTGGTTCTTTGTTATTAGTACCATCATTTATTGCTTATTGCCAACGGATGACATTTACATTTCAAATGTTGAAATGAATGTAAATTTCATTTGTAAAACCGAATCGGATTGATAATCCATTACTAATCCGTTGCAAATTAGTAACAAAACAAGTCCGTTACTAAATTATGGTTTGTAATTCAGCATCTTCTTGTAGTGAAATAATTAAGATGAATTATTAACTAAATTAAGCATCATGAGAAAATTAAGTTCAAGACATACAAAATTTTGAGACTTCATTTGTCCATGTTTTGTATATTTATCTTAATCAGCCAAATAACCAACCATTAATAAAAAATTAAATAATAGATAAATCTTTAGCACTTAATGTATATATATATATATATTTGTTTTCCATTGATTACAATATTTATTTAAAAATTATATTTAATATATATATATATATATATATGAAGATACTTTTGGATTTGGATTAACAAGAATTTATTGATGTTTAAATATTATTACTTTTTAAATGATGAACTTCAAAAATATTAATTATTAATACGTGTTATTAAGCTTGATTTGCAAGTGATTAGATCCACTCAACTAATTAAAAAAAAAAAAGTCTTTTTAGTTATAATGTTAGTTGTTAAAACATCAGACTTCATAGCATGGGTCTTGGCTCAGTGATTACAACCATACCTAGTGATATGATGATTTTAGGGAAAAAAAAATGATAATAAAACCAAGAATAATAAAATTATTATTATTAATAAAATTGTTATTATTATTATGAATTTTGACTCAGTGATATTTAGAAGTCGCGGGTTCTAAACTAATCACAGTGAAGTATCTATAAAAATAATCTTCTACCAATGAATTTTTATGCATAAAAAATTAAACTTAAAATTATTTGTTTAAACTACTCAAGTTGCTGGAACAACCCAATTGATATATTATTATTATTATTAAAATATCAACTAAGAAATGCTTTCTCGTATCCTAAGTAAAAGCAATGACTTATTAAAAAAATATCACACAATTCGAGTGTTGATAATAAATTTATTATAATTTATTAAAATACAACAAAAATCATGTTTTCTTTTGGGCAATCACCGATAATAGAATGTTTTCAATCTAGCCATATATGATCCAGGGCCACACATACTACGCACCTCCTTAAGAGCCATTAGCTTGTGTGGATTCATTACAATTTATTAGAAATGTACATAGAGCAGTGGACATATGCCCTCATCTTATCGCGTAAATATAAATTTTTATTATTTTTAAATAATTATATTGTACCCTAATTAATATAAATTTTGAGTTATATATATATATATATATACATGAAAACTTAATTCAATTAAATTCAACCAGAATCTTATTTCAAATTAAATGAGAATATACTCCAACTCTATTAAGTTGAACTCTGAGTCAACATGAGATAATACCAAAAATAATTTTTTTAACTTGAACTTATCCAACCATTATAATGTAAAGAAAAAAACTACCAAAATAATTTATAAAATGGTCACATGATTATATTAATATGAATCCAACTTACATTACTTTATCAAAAGTACAAATGCATAAACCTTAAAAAATAAAAATGGTGTTTAACAATTGAATGAGCTTAATTAGAACTTGCTGAATCAAAGTATGGATGATGTAAACAAACTAATCTTTAACTAATAATATTATTTATTTACTTATTTATTATTTATGCAAACCAAACAAGCAACTTTTTGTTGTCAAATACCATGAACCCTAATTTGGAGGCATTCAGATCAACACATAGACAAACACATGATCCACATCATCCACATCAATATGACTTGGTTTTCAAACTTTGTCCATACTTCCCAATTTTTGCATCAAAAGTAGGGATGGCAACGGGTAGGGTATGGGTAGGGTATGCCAAAACCCTTACCCGTACCCGTAACCCCTACCCCATACCCGTACCCTTACCCGTACCCTTCAGGGTAAACAAAATCATACCCTTACCCTTACACAGATAGCAGGGTATACCCGCGAGTACATAGCTTGCATTGTTCAAATTATCGAATTAAATTTAAATAATAATAAAAATGAATTAGTTATACATTATATTACAATCTTTTAAACACATGTCCATAAATTCAAAATTACAAGTTGATATATATTTGTTTATCTTAAATTATATAATCACATAAAAATGAAGTCTATTTAGGACTCAATGGTAACTCTACCTTTTTGTTTTTGTTCATGTTTAACCATCTTGGTTTTTGTTTAAAAATTTTTTTCATATATCTACTATTTATATTTTTATTTAGCTTCAAATTTTATAAATATCTAGTAAGATTTTTGAATATAAAAAAACATTATAAGTAATTCTCATAAGTTATATCCAATTGAATTTTTATTAGTATCTTATTTTTTGGGGATGTTCTTATAATTTATAGAATAAATTATTATAACATTATTTTTTATATTTGTTTATTTTTTAATTTAATTATGATTCTTAATATATATCTAAAATTCTATTTTGATAATATTATCAAATATAAATATAGAAATTAAATAAAATTTAAAATAATATATTAAGAGAAAATTTGAAGTAGTATTTTCAAATTAATTACCATGAAAATAGATATTAAGTAAATTATGAGTAAATGTTTAGTTTAATAAAATTATATATATATATATATATATGAGAGGGTAAGGATGCAGTGCATGGGGTTTTTACCCGTACCCTCTTCAACAGGTAAGGGTAAGGGAGTAAGGCACGGGTGGGGTAGGGGCATGCCCCTGCTGGGACCCGTCACTCAAAAACTCAACGGGTATACCACTCAGTACCCTGTACCGAGTCAAAGAGGGTATTACCCTCTTTGACGGCATGTGCAGGTATACCCATCGGGTGGGGTATAAGTGCCATCTCTAGTGAAGATCACGGAAGCAAGTAATCGAGAAAGAAAAAGCTCCTTGATGGTGCCAATGGGAAGCAAAGTGTCTTTAGTTCTCAAGCCAGATGTTCATAGCTCACATAAATATATGATTTATATATCATGAAATAATGCCGAAAAATAAATAAAATTTTTTTATAACTAATTAAATAAAATAAGTGGATAAAACCACGCATTTATTGAAAAAGTAACTGCGATGCAGAATAAGAAAACTCCTACTCACCGAGTGATGAGGAGAAACAAAATACCACAAAGAAAATAAAAGCAAGGATAAAAATCTAAGAAGACGGAAGACACCACGGGCATCTCGGGGCACTGCCTAGAAAGTCGAGAAGAAGAGTGTCTACTCATATGCGAGATCGAGGTCGGAGTCAGCGGTTGGAGTTGAGGATCTAGCGTTAAGGAAATTGAGAGGCGCTTAATTTTTAAAGCGACCTCGATTGAGTGTTCTTGATGACTATCGGCAGCTATTGAAAACCAAGAAAAAATCATATTAGCAGTTTTAAACATAATGTTATACGGTGTTAACTAATTAGTCAACAAACAATTAAAATCAAAATAAACAATTTTTTATTCATGGGTGGAAATAATAATGACCCAATAATAATGATCCAGTAATTTTTATTCTCTGGCTTTGATCCTGAATTAATTGGTGGTAAAGATGCACCAATAAGCAAATTTTCACTCAAAATTACCATATAAAAAATTAAATAGAATTAAAATAAAATTATTTTTTTAAAATAAATTTCAAGCTTAGAAATGCCTGTATAATCGAGTCAAGCACAGTGACATTGAATTTTGAATAAATTATGGCCAATGTTAGTTAATATATCGATTGTGGTTTATTCATCTATATATATATATATATATAGCACCTAGTCACCCAATAATCACTTGTACACAAAACATGCGGAGTATTTTTCTAATGAAATTATAATTTCTACCGATCGGGAAAAATGCATCAATGACCACGAGAAGAATGTCATGGTGCTTAGACATTCTACCCGATAATAAGAAATGTGTGAAATACAACGAACTCCTTGATCATAGATAACATTGAAATAAACTGAAAAGCTACACCCAATTAATTTTTTTTTTTTAAAAAAAAATGGATAAACTACTTCTATTAAACTTAAAAATAAGTACAAATAGGTTCCTACCGTAGGATACAAAACAAAATTCCAACAACCACAAGGCGTGATACACCCAATAAATTGTTAGCTCTTATAATTGTTAGCTCTAGATAAGAGTATCACTATAAAAAGTACGAAACATTTAAATGTTGAGTAAAGGAAATCTATCTGTGGACTCCACTAAAATTTTTTTATTTAATGTTTGTGTTTTTTTAAAAATATATTTTTTTATTAGTTTTTTAAATCTACCTTATCCTTCAGATGCTGTGAGTCCACGTTCTTTGCTACCTCTTATGGTTACATGGTTTTCTATTTAAAAATAAAAAAATTGAAGAAATTTGGAGCATGCTCATCCTTGTCTTCTTTGTTGCGTGGTAGTTAGGGATGGCAGCGGTAGGGGTATGGGTAGGGTATGCACAAAACCCCTCACCCTTGCACTCAACCCCTACCCCATACCCGTGCACCTTCACCGTACCCTTGAGGGTATCATACCCTTACTCCTTACACTGCGGGAGTACCGGGTGCATCTCGTGGGAGTACCCAGCTTACCCGTTGTTCAAATTATCGAATTAAATTTAAATAATAATAAAAATAAATTAATTATACATTATATTACAATCTTTAAACACATCCATAAATTCAAAATTACAAGTTGATATATATTTGCTTATCTTAAATTATATAATCACATAAAAATGACGTCTATTTAGGACTCAATGGTAACTCTACCTTTTGTTTTGTTCATGTTTAACCATCTTGGTTTTTGTTTAAAATTTTTTCATATATCTACTATTTATATTTTATATAGCTTCAAATTTTATAAATATCTAGTAATAATATCTAGTAATATTTTTGTTCTCATAAGTTATATCCAATTGATTTTTATTAGTATCTTATTTTTCATGATGTTCTTATAATTTTTATATTTGTTTATAATTTAATTATGATTCTTAATATATATCTAAAAATTCAATTTTTGATAATATTATCAAAATATAAATATAGAAATTAAATAAAAATTTAAAAATAATATATTAAGAGAAAATTTGAAGTATTATTTTTCAAATTAATCACTATGAAAATAGATATTGAGCTAAAATTGTGAGTAAATGTTTGGTTTTATAAAAATATATATATATATATATATGAGAGGGTAAGGATGCAGGTGCGGGTTTTACATGCACCCTCTTCAACAGGTAAGGGTAAGGGTAAGAGTGCGGGTGGGGTGAGGGAGCATACCTAGCCGACCCGTCTCAGCTCAAAAACCTGACGTAGATACCAGTACCCGTGCAAAAGTACCCTGTCAGAGGGTAATACCCTCTTTGAGACTCTGCAAAGCTAGTATACCCGTCGAGTGCAAGGTAAATTGCCATCTCTAATCTTCAATCCAGCCATCATGACTTTAATTTATTAATTTAATATGCATTGTTCCCATCACAAAGCGGTCTACAATTTAGGTGAAAATTTTTATGTTTACTAACTCCTACATTTTGAGTCAAGTCAACAAATCAATTTTAATCTATCGACCCTATTAATGAAACATATATATGAATATGAAAATTTGATTTATCAGAAAAATGGCCTCCTTGTCCATATTTCACATGGCCCAAAAACTTATCCAGCACTCCTCGGTTTGGGGACAGGGGTTTGAGGATGACTCTCTGCACCCACTGACCAGGTGATCTATTAATATTATTACGTCAAATGAGTCTTGAACTCAATAATGTCTCACTCTAAGTTTTCTCATTAAAAGTAAAAGTACCGCTAGATATGATCCCTTTTGGTGCTTGTATATAAATATGAAAAATGATTTTAATTATCTAATTATTTATTTTTTTAATAAAAATGAGCAAGCTACATTTTTACTCTATTTACCATAAATAAGGAGGGATTCGAACTTTGGGATCTCTCGTATGGATGATCTAAACCAATATTGGCAAAATTGACCTTTTCATAAAAGGAACATGAAATCTTTGTCCCTATTTCACTTCAAAGACGACTCAAAACATTTATATATATATATATATATATGCGACAATAGACTCGACAAGTGTTGCACCCCTACTTAAGGGTTTATCAAGGGATATACTATATAAAAGATGCATCGGTTTTGGTGGCCAAATGTTTTATAGAAGCAGTGAAAAGTCGCTACATGCACAATCAAAAGATTTGTATGAACCAGTAATGAACTAATAAATCTCTCTACCATGCAACTGGTAAAGAAAGATAGAACTCTAGGAGAGACCCACCCAGAACCCATTTAAACATTATTGTAATTAGTAATTGGGCACTGGTAGATTTTGGAACTTTTAAATCCCCACCAACACTTTTTATGTAGTGCGACCAATGCCATTGGGCTATGAACCCTTTTGAATTTGTTATTTTAATCCAATAAAATATTTTATCTACGGAAAAAATTATTTAAACTTCTACTAGTTTTGGGAAAACCAATAAAGTGCTTACCAAAAAAGTGTTGTACTTGGATGCCTAGGGATTGATCATCCAACTCTATGCCCACAATTGGGGATGCAAGATTTTGGTTGCAAAGCTCGGCCTGCACACTAGGGCATGTTGCCACCACATTGCAATTAAAAAGGATTTGAACTCAGTTAATAAAGTCTCCTACCATCACATTATGTAAATGGGTTGTGTCACTAAGCTATGAGCTCATTGGCAAGTATGCTAGCTTTTAAAATATACTTTTATTATTTGTTTTAGCCCTTGAATTATACAAAATTTATTTGTTCAGTATTTTTCTCAACACAGGCATGCACAATCAATAACGACATTTATGTGAGTTTATATCGGATGAAATACGAAAATAAAAAATTCTTATAGTTTGGAAATAATAAGTAGATTTATTTTTCAATTCAAAGATCAACATAAACAATAATTTAAACTTTTAAAATGTAATTGATGACTTTTAATCTATTATTGCTTTGATGTGCACTTATACTTTTTATATATATATAAATAGATAACAAAGCAACCCCATTTAAAGGGAAGTTAGGGGTAAACAAAGGCGTGAAGTTATCACTCAACACGCACGTATCTTAACCTTGAATCTTTGGGGTTCAATCTCGGATTCTTTCTTAAATAAACACCTCTACAAAGGACCTAAATGTACGCTTATACTGCAATGGCAAAACTAGAAACAAAATTAAGGAGGTACCGAATTCAATTTTTTAAAATATATAAATGTTTAAAAATTATATTAATTCAAACTTAGGATTATAATAATCAATATTTCAAAAATTCTGTGTTGCAATGCATGTTTCAAAAAGAAACATGTGTTCTCAATTCATAAATTTTGGTTTAGGGTGGAAAAACCTCTTGCATATCTACATAAGTAACAATTAACTCAACTAACAATTAAGGAACCAAAAGCAGCAGAGGTGCAATTAAAAACAACTTAATGCAAATTTATAATCAATTATTTAATACAACAATTATTCAACAAATAAATAACCTCGAATAATACATTCACAACAACTAATCAAATAAATATCTAACAATTGTCCAACAAATATCAATTTTTACTACAAATAATCCAACAAAATTAAACAAATTCAATTAGGTATAAGCGGGTGATAAGTCTCACAATATATAAAATATAAACTTAGAAGAAATCAGAAAGAAAAACTCACGATCGGCACAACCTATAAACAATCTAAAGTTGAATTTCACTGGGCATATGGCACCTAGCCTATTCAAGGGAGAGAGAAATTGTCTTTGTTTTTAAAATATTTTGAGAGGAGTAATAAAGGCAACAAGTGCACGCCCCACAAGAGAGTGTCGAAAGGATAAGTAGGGTACTGGTCAGCGATGCACCACTATAGTGTCTTAGGCTATCTTCAACCACAGGGGTCATGGTTAGCTCAACCCACCTCTAAAAGCATGCCCCAAATTTGGGGATGGGGTGGATGATCCCATATTTAGGGTTAGCTATGATCCGAAATTATGGTGCCACATATTTATTATTTTTAATTAATATTTTTATTTTTATTATTATAACTAAAATTATAAAATTAACAATTCATCTTTAATATAATTATAAAATTTTAGGTGAAATTAATTAATTTTTAATAAAATTTTAATTTAATTAATTTATGATAAATTTATTAAACTAAAATAGTTTAAAATATACTAAAAACAATGAAAGACACATGCACTACGAATTTATAACAAAATACATTCATAATAATATAAATAATGATGCATAGACATTCACCAATAATCAATGATATGTTTAACAATTATTAAATAATTTCATGCTATATGAAAAAATAATTTCATTATTTATCAAGCTAATTAAAAAATTCATAATTAAATTAAATTAAATCATAAATTAAAAATATTTTAGCTGTTAAAATATTTTAAATAATTTTTTATTAGTAATATATTACATTTTAATAAATACTTAATTACATTATTGTTGAAAATAATTAATTTCTAGTATTTTGTGGTTAAATAGTAATAATAATAAAAAATGAGATGTGTAAAAGAATATTCTCTTTTGGGATAAAATTTTAGATTTGTGGTTGGAATATAATTTACTGTAGCATAACCAAATTTGGGATTTGGGGTTGTGGGTTGGAGATGGTCTTTCTTAATAACTCTTTAGGAATTTATTAATCGCTACCGGGAGTAAAAACATATGACCTACGGTATTATTACATGGTATTATTCTAATCGGGTCCATGTGACCTCTGCGGAGAGTTAGATACTCTTTATTTGTTTTAGAATTAAAAACAAATAAAGTGGGGATTATAATTAAAAATAAATAAAAGAGTATTTTTGTTTTAGGGTTTTTTAATTATCATATATATATATATATATATATAATGAAACTATTTTCATGGGCCAAAGGCTCTCCGCCTACGCTTATACTCCATCTAAGAAATGGAAATTTTACACTACATTAACTCTTAACAAAATTAATAAAACAAATTGGTTTAGTCAAGTCAACTAATTAATGTTGGACCCTACACTCACGGGGTCAAGTCCATGGAAATTAGCTCGGATCCTTCTTCAAGTTAATTAGTATCTTTTAGATGGAAGATTTCCACTGTACTTTTTAAAAAGTTTCAAATTATAATTAGGGGGCATTTATATGTTTGATACAGTAAACATGTGTCATTTAATTTCTTGAAAATGAAATGGTTTAAACCAAACGCGTTATGTTTGTCATCAACCTAAATATAGTCGAAGTCTGGCGCTTATTTGAGAATTAGTCATCTCTAACATAATAGATAAGTTGACACGGTCAGAGATGAGCATGTCCTGCTTTTCAGCGAAGGAAAATCTTATATGTAAAAACCCCTCGAAATAAAATTGGCTTATACATATATATATATACGTGCATTCTTCTATCCCATGCATCTATTTCTCTAATAAACACTTGTCAGAGTTAGCCTCTTGGATCTCTCTCTCATAGTCATGGCTTGTCTCTTACGTGTTGTTTTGTTTGACATCCTTGTTGTTTTTAGCATTCCCTGCAGCTTATTATGTCCACGGAATAATAAGCTGCATTGAAAGCTGAGGGATAGCTCTTCTCAGCATTAAAAGCAGGCAGTGTGAGCAGCAGCAGCAGCAACAACAACAACAACAAGCGAAACCTTTCTCTCATCTTGGACTGGTCATGACTGCTGCCATTGGAGGGAGTCAGCACAACCATGCAACTAGCCATGTCACCAAGCTTTGATCTCCAGACCCTTATGATGATCCCTATACCACCACCAAGTAAGTTGAACTCTTCTCTCGTTCAGCTTCACCATTTAAAAGCACCCGATTTGCAGTGAACAACTTTGCACATGCCCCATCCCAGACTTTATTGAGATACTCTTGCCAAACCCAGAGAGTATCTCACCTCTCTCACGCCAGATCCAGTGGAATCATTCCTCGCTACCCTTGGAAAACGTAGCACGCTTGCGCTACTCTCGGATCTTACAACTCATTATTTCGCAATCTAAAAGCTAATCACTCCATTGGCTCTTGGAATGACTTTCTTTGCACTACCTTGCACTTGAGTGGAGTGGACCTTTCGAACATTTCATGGTTGGCTTCATGACATTAATATGCTCTCTTCTCTTCTTGTTTTATGAAACTCTCGTGCTCAACTCCGAGCTGATGCTGGTGGTATTACTGATACTGCCTCTGCTTCATCATCATCTCAACTTCACATCTCTTCGTGTGCTTGACCTCTCTGCGAATTATGATCTGAACATCACTCTCGCTTCAATGGTTGTTCGGTCCTTTCTCAATAGCCTTGTTCATCTTGATCTTTCATTCCCAGTGCTCTGCATGCGTTGCTGTGTTACCAGCACCATTGAGTAGCAGGTAACGAAAAGTCTTGAAGGCTGAGCTGATAACTCTTTTGATGGAGCGATCCCAGAGTCCTTAGGAAAATCTTGGTAGCTTGGAGAGACTTGACTTTTGTCGCCAAAAATGATCTAGACTGGAAACGCATTCCGGAATCTCTTTGTAATCTTAGCAAATTTAGTGGCTTTTGAGGTTTGTCCAGCAACCAAGTTCCGACGAATTCACAGCAAGCGTGGGAATCTAAAGAGCAAACCCGCAATGCTTGACTCTGTCAAGGAATATGATCAGTGGAGCGTGTCTTGAATCCTCTTGGCAATCTCTCACACTTTTGCAGTATTTATTTTTGATGGGACTAGAGTGTTAACAATCTCAGCGACAGAATTGCCTGAAACTGGTGGAAATCTTGTTCACCTTCAGTTTTAGATTTGTCTCAGAAATGCAATAAGTGGAAGTTAGCAGTTGAGTCTTGCGAAATCTCAGGCAGTGCAGCAGTTTAGGAGAAATGCCGCACTGGCATCACAGGAAATTACCAGAGTCGGCAGGCAAAGTCTCTCTAGCTTGTGGGAGCTTGATTTATCCAAGAACAACATCACGGAACATTGCTGGGCAAAAGGCATGGGGGAATTTATGCAGAGTTGCTAGGCGATCGCTAGATTTTGACAAGTACCTTATCAGTGGAGGCATTGATGATCTGGCTGATGGACTGGTCTCATAAATGCAGGAGAGAACAAGTATGGTTCTGCCTTCCAGCATGTTGAGGGTCTCAACAACATTGCGTCTGGGAAACAACAAGCTGAGATACAGTTCGGATTTCCAGAAGATAGGCCAATTATCTCTAAACTGAGTGTACTGCATCTCTCTTCAAAATTCCTTTGATGGGTGTCTTAACTGAAATCCTCATTTTGCTAATCTTGCAAACTTTAGAGACATGTTGGACTTCTCCTTACAACTCGTTGCGAAATTGAGCGTCGCGAGAATTGGAAAGACCGCCTTTTAATTGCAAGACCATCAGAACGTGTTCTTGCAAAGTAGGGCCCTATTTTCCCACTGGGTAGTAAAACTCAAACACAATTAGGTGACCTCTGTTTACATCAGATGCTGGAATTTCCAGGGCAACATCCCACGCATGGTTTTGGGATCTAAGAATTTCCACACTACTCAGTATTTACCCAATCTATCATCACACACATTTTGGAGGGAAGGCCACCGACTTCCTTTGAAAAATTAGATTTTCAGTCTCATTGGATATGAGTTCAAACAAATTTGAAGGCCCATTACCTGGAGCTTTAATCCCACTGCATTTGTTTTGTTGCGATCGCAACAACAGTTATCTTCTGGGTCTATTCAGCTACTTACTTTGCTGCTGTCTACTCATACTCATTCAAGTTTTTCTCTTGTCTGAGCAGAATCTTATGTTAATGGCAGCGTATCCACTCGTTCTTCCTGCAAACTTACTCACCTTGAGCACTCTTTGATGTAATGAGACAATGATATGTCTCGGAGCACTTCCCAACTTCTGCTGGAACGTAGCATCAGCGTTGGTACTGCGTGACCCATCTGACAATACTCGCACTGGGTAAAAATTCTAGTGGCGCTTATGTCCTTCCTGCCAAATCTCCAACTCACGTTTGAGGTAGCATTGCTTTCTCTGGAGATCTCTTGCTCCTGAAATGGCCAACTAGTTGGTCGCCTCGACATTGAGTGAAAACAAACTCCTCCAGGTAGTACATCTCACAACGATGGTTTTGGAGAAAAGCCTTTCATCTTTAGTTAGTGCTTCGCATGAGATCAAATTTATTTGAAGGTGTCATCCCCAGAGCATTATCAAAACTCGTCCTCTCTTTAAACTACTGGACCTTGCGCAACAACCTATCAGGTTTGCATTCCTCATTCTTTGGTGATTTTACAGCCATGGCAGTCTACCAATCTACTACAAATGTGCAGGCAGGTGGTCTTTGCTCTCCATTTTCAGTGAGGTCTTTTCTCCTTATTCTATATATATATGGTAGTGCTCCAGATAGCTTTGCTTACTCTGATTCTCTTGATAAGTGCAAGGGCCTCAAATGGAATACCCAAATAACATATAATGATCTTCTGCGCATTGCAATCTCAGATCCAATAATAATTCAAATTACAAACTCACAATTCAAATGCAAAATGAACAAGAAACTCATAACAAAGACAACATAATGTACCAACATCGTTTTATTGATATAACTCATTAGGCCACCCAACTTGTTACTTTGGACCTGAAAATTGAGAACAACAAATTCATAACCTCAACAACCCAACAAAAATCAAGTAGATATCATTTTAAGCATGAATTTTTTTTTAATATAATATACAAACAAACAATTCTACTTGAAATATATTTTCAGAAAAGATGATAGGACCAATGCTTTCTAAAGCTCACATTATGGTGATATCATTTCATTAACCTGTGCTTGGGTTGAGGGAGGTTAGTGCTAAATTGCTAATGCTTTCTGGTATTTGATTGAATTAAGAAATCAATTTTTTTATTTCAGAAAAAATAAAGAAAGAAAAGAAAAAAGAATTCAAGATATATAAGCAAATGAAAGACAACATGTTGGTCAAAATCTTGTTCCTCCTCTCCTCTTAAACTAAGCATAACTTGTGGAAATTATCTAGCACTAATAAATCATTTTATAAATCTTGGAATATAAATCTTGTAATCTCCAAAATGATTTTGTTATGGTGTGTGCGATGGCTTTTATTATTGAAGATAAGAGTTCTATCAAATTAATTAGATATTACTAGAGGTCATATAATCAGCTAATACTACATTATGTAAATACATCTCAACAATGGAAGAGTAAAATCTCAGGCCTGACCTTAGTTCCTCCTTGAGAAAGTTGATTTGAATCTTCGAGAGTACAAAACCATCTTCACATATAGATAATCATACACTTTGTCAATGGTTCGGAAATAAGCAATTCTTATTGATTTCTTCATAATAATGGTACCGATGATCATCCAGAAGCCAGTTATGAATCCCATTGCAAGACCTATGTAAAGCCATAACATCTCTGACCAATCTTCCTTTCCTTCTTTCTCATTAGCACCTTGGGAATAATGTGTCTCATTAGCACAATTCTGAAGAGGGGATCCACAGAGATCATGATTCCAATTGTAGGCTGATGGATCGAAAGTCTGAAGTTGGCCGCCTGATGGAATTTTTCCCGACAAATTGTTATGCGATAGGTTCAAATAACCCAAGAAATTCAATGTAGACATGCCTGAAGGAATGGTGCCAAATAAATTGTTCTCTGACAAATCAAGTGATTCCAACTGTTCCATATCATTAATGCTTTGTGGTATCTTTCCATTGAAATGGTTGTGAGAAAGATTCAAGAAATGGAGCCCATGCAGTTTGGTCAGTTCTTCAGGCAACTCACATGAAAGCTTATTGTTTGATAAGTCCATGCTTGTGACTAATGAAAGAACCTTGGAGTATTCCATTTGGAGGCCCTTTGCACTTATCAAGAGAGATTCAGAGTAAGCAAAGCTATCTGGAGCACTACCATATATAGAATAAGGAGAAAAGACCTCACTGAAAATGGAGAGCAAAGACCACCATTTGTAGTGATTGGTGACTGCCATGGCTTTGAAATCACCAAAAGAATGAGGAATGCAACCTGATAGGTTGTTGTGTGCAAGGTCCAGTATTTGAAGAGAGGAGAGTTTTGATAATTGCTCTGGGATGACACCTTCAAATAAATTTGATCTCATGCGAAGCACTATTAAAGATGAAAGGCTTTCTCCAAACCATGTTGGGATGCTACCTGAGAGTTTGTTTTCACCAATGTCGAGGGTGACCAACTTGTTGGCCATTTTCAAGGACAAGGGGAGATCTCCAGAGAAGCCATTATTTCTCAAATGTAAGGATTGGAGATTGGTAAAGGACATAAGGCCACCAGGAATTTTACCAGTGAAATTATTGTCAGATAGATCAATAATTTCCAACGCTGATGCTACATTCCAGCAGTTGGGAAGTGCTCCAGACATATCATTATTCGATACATCAAAGAGTGTCAAGGTAGTAAGTTTACAGAAGAACGATGGAATGCTGCCATTAACATGATTATCTGACAAAGAGAAAACTTGAATGTGAGTAGCAGCAGCAAAGTAAGAAGGAATAGACCCAGAGAATGTGTTGTTGGTGAGATCGACAACAAACAATGCAGTGGGATTAAGCTCAGGTAATGGGCCTTCAAATTTGTTTGAACTCATATCAATGAGACTGAAAATGTAATTTTTCAAAGAAGTCGGTAGCCTTCCCTCCAAATTATTATTTGATAGATTGAGTAAATACTGAGTAGTGGAACTTAGATCCCAAAACCATGCGGGGATGTTGCCTGAAATTCCAGCATCTGATAAACAGAGGTCACCTAATTGTGTTTGAGTTTTAACCCAAGTGGGGAAAATAGGGCCTACTTTGCAAGAACACATTCTGATGGTCTTGCAATTAAAAGGCGGCTTCCAATTCTCACTTACATTCAATTGCAACGAGTTGTAAGAGAAGTCCAAATATGCTAAGTTTGTAAGATTAGCAAAATGAGATTCAGTTAAGACACCCATCAAAGAATTTGAAGAGAGATGCAGTACACTCAGTTTAGATAATTGGCCTATCTTCTCTGGAACTGTTCCATTCAGCTTGTTGTTTCCCAGACGCAATGTTGTTAGACCCTCACTACTTTCTGAAGCAGAACCATACTTGTTCTCCCTGCATTTAGACAATCCATCAATAAGATCATCAATGCCTCCACTGATAGAATTGCTTGTAAAATCTAACGTCTGTAACTTGCATAAATTCCCCATGCCTTTTGGCAATGTTCCATTGATGTTGTTCTTGGATAAATCAAGCTCCCACAAGCTAGAGAGCTTTCCTGCCGATTCTGGTAATTTCCCTGTGATGCCATTGCCCGGCATTCTAAACTGCTGCAATTGCCTGAGATTTCCAAGACTATCTGGTAACTTTCCACTTATTGCATTTTGAGACAAATCTAAAAACTGAAGGTGAACAAGATTTCCTACAGTTTCAGGCAATTTGCCGCTGAGATTGTTACCTCTAGTCCCATCAAAATACTGCAAAAGTGTGAGATTGCCAAAGGATTCAGGAAACGCTCCACTGATCATATTCCTTGACAAATCGAAGTATTGCAGGTTTCTTAGATTCCCAATGCTTGTAGGAATTCGTCCCTGAACTTGGTTGCTGGACAAATCAAAATACACTAAATTTGTAAGATTACAAAGAGATTCCGGAATGCTTCCATTCAGATCATTTTGTGACAAATCAAGTCTCTCCAAGCTACCAAGATTTCCTAAGGACTCTGGAATCACTCCATCAAAAGAGTTATCAACCAAGCTCAAGACTTTCAAGCTACTCAAGTTACCAATGGCTACTGGCAACTTGCCATGCAGAGCACAGAATGAAAGATCAAGATGAACAAGGCTATTGAGATTGAACAACCATTGAAGGAGAGTGATGTTCAGATCATAATTCGCAGAGAGGTCAAGCACACGAAGAGATGTGAAGTTGAGATGATGATGAAGCAGAGCAGTATCATTAATACCACCAGCATCAGCTCGGAGTTGAGCACGAGAGAGTTTCAAAACAAGAAGAGAAGAGAGCATATTAATGTCATGAAGCCAACCATGAACATTAGAAAGGTCCACTCCACTCAAGTCAAGGTAATGCAAAGAAGTCATTCCAGAGAGCCAATGGAGGTTATTAGCTTTTAGATTGGTGAAATAATAAGTTGTAAGATCAAGGTAGCGCAAGCGTGATAGTTTTCCAAGGGTATGAGGAATGATTCCACTGAATCTGGCATTAGAGAGGTTAAGATACTTCAGGTTGGCAAGAGAGCCAATAAAGTCTGGGATGGGGCATATTTCAAAGTTGTTCATGCTCAAATCCAAGTGCTTTAAATGGTGAAGCTGAACGAGAGAAGAGTTCAACTTACTTGGTGGTGGTATGGGATCATCATAAGGGTATTGGAGATCAAGCTTGGTGACATGGCCAGTTGCATGGTTGCATGACACTCCCCTCCAATGGCAGCAGTCATGACCAGTCCAAGATGAGAGAAAGGTTTCGTTGTTGTTGTTGTTGTTGCTGCTGCTGCTGCTCCACATGCCTGCTTTAATGCTGAGAAGAGCTATCCTTTCAGTTTCAATGCAGCTTATTATTCCGTGGACATAACAAGCTGCAGGGAATGCTAAAACAACAAGGATGTCAAACAAAACAACACGTAAGAGACAAGCCATGACTATGAGAGAGATCCAAGAGGCTAACTCTTACAAGTGTTTATTAGAGAAATAGATGCATGGGATAGAAGAAATGCACGCCTTATATATATATATATATATAAGCCAATTTATTTCGAGGGGTTTTTACATATAAGATTTCCCTTCGCTGAAAGCAGGGCATGCTCATCTCTGACCGTGTCAACTTATCTATTATGTTAGAGATGACTAATTCTCAAATAAGCGCTAGACTTCGACTATATTTAGGTTGATGACAAACATAACGCGTTTGGTTTAAACCATTTCATTTTCAAGAAATTAAATGACACATGTTTACTGTATCAAACATATAAATGCCCCTAATTATAATTTGAAACTTTTTAAAAGTACAGTGGAAATCTTCCATCTAAAAGATACTAATTAACTTGAAGAAGGATCCGAGCTAATTTCCATGGACTTGACCCCGTGAGGTGTAGGGTCCAATAATTAATTAGTTGACTTGACTAAACCAATTTGTTTTATTAATTTTGTTAAGAGTTAATGTATGTAAAATTTCCAAAAAATTTCTTAGATGGAGTATAAGCGTAGGCGGAGAGCCTTGGCCCATGAAAATATTTCATTATATATATATATATATATATATGATAATTAAAAAACCCTAAAAAACAAAAAATACTCTTTATTTATTTTAATTATAATCCCCACTTTATTTGTTTTAATTCTAAAAAAACAAATAAAGAGTATTAACTCTACCAGAGGTCACATGGGACGATTAGAATAATACCATGTAATAATACCAGAGGTCACATGTTTTACTCTGGTAGAGTTAATAAATTCCTAAAGAGTTATTAAGAAGAGTCATCTCCACCCATACCCCAAATCCCAAATTTGGTTATGCTACAGTAAATTATATTCCAACCACAAATCTAAAATTTTATCCCAAAAGAGAATATTCTTTTACACATCTCATTTTTTATTATTATTACTATTTAACCACAAAAATACTAGAAATTAATTATTTTTCAACAATAATGTAATTAAGTATTTATTAAAATGTAATATATTACTAATAAAAATTATTTAAAATATTTTAACAGCTAAAAATATTTTTTTAATTTATGATTTAATTTAATTTAATTATGAATTTTTTTAATTAGCTTGATAAATAATGAAATTATTTTTTTCATATAGCATGAAATTATTTAATAATTGTTAAAACATATCATTGATTATTGGTGAATGTCTATGCATCATTATTTATATTATTATGAATGTATTTTGTTATAAATTCGTAGTGCATGTGTCTTTCATTGTTTTTAGTATATTTTAAACTATTTTAGTTTAATAAATTTATCATAAATTAATTAAATTAAAATTTTATTAAAAATTAATTAATTTCACCTAAAATTTTATAATTATATTAAAGATGAATTGTTAATTTTATAATTTTAGTTATAATAATAAAAATAAAAAAATATTAATTAAAAATAATAAATATGTGGGACACCAAATTTCGGATCACAAATAGCTAACCCCAAATATGGGGTCATCCACCCCATCCCCAAATTTGGGGCATGCTTTAGAGGTGGGTTGGAGCTAACCATGACCCCAGGGTTGAAGATAGCCTAAGACACTATAGTTGGTGCACCACCGTACCTACCTATCCTTTGACACCTCTTGTGGGGCGGCACTTGTTGCCTTTATTAAAAAAAAAAAAAAAAACTCCTCTCAAAATATTTAAAACAAAGACAATTTCCCTTTCTCTCCCTTGAATAGGCTAGGGGAGTGCCATATGCCACATTGAAATTCAACTTTAGATTGTTTATAGGTTGTGCCGATTGGTGAGTTTTTTCTTTTTGCTCAATTTCTTCTAAGTTTATATTTTATATTTTTTTTATTGTAGAGACTTATCCTGCTTTATACCTAATTGAATTTGTTTAATTTTTGTTGGATTATTTGTAGTAAAAAATTGATATTTGTTGGACAATTGTTAGATATTTATTTGATTAGTTGTTGTGAATTTTTTTTATTATTCATTAGGTTATTTATTTGTTGAATAATTGTTGTATTAAATAATTGATTATAAATTTGTATTAAGTTGTTTTTTAATTGCACTCTCTGTTGCTTTGGTTCTTAATTGTTAGTTGAGTTAATTGTTACTTATGTAGATATGCAGAGGTTTTTTCCACCTAAACCAAAAATTTATGAATTGAGAACACATGTTTCTTTTGAAACATGCATTGCAACACAAAAAAAAGAATTTTTGAAATATTGATTATTATAATCCTAAGTTTGAATTAATATAATTTTTAAACATTTATATATTTTAAAAAATTGAATTCGGTACCTCCTTAATTTTGTTTCTAGTTTTGCCATTGCAGTATAAGCGTACATTTAGGTCCTTTGTAGAGGTGTTTATTTAAGAAAGAATCTGAGATTGAACCCCAAAGATTCAAGGTTAAGGTACATGTGTGTTGAGGTATTAACTTCATGCCTTTGTTTACCCCTAACTTCCCTTAAATGGGGTTGCTTGTTATCTATTTATATATATAAAAAAAAAAAGTATAAGTGCACATCAAAGCAATAATAGATTAAAGTCATCAATTACATTTAAAAGTTTAAATTATTGTTTATGTTGATCTTTGAATTGAAAAATAAATCTACTTATTATTTCCAAACTATAAGAATTTTTTATTTTCGTATTTCATCCGATATAAACTCACATAAATGTGTTATTGATTGTGCATGCCTGTGTTGAGAAAATACTGAACAAATAAATTTGTATAATTCAAGGGCTAAAACAAATAATAAAGTATATTTTAAAAGCTAGCATACTTGCCAATGAGCTCATAGCTTAGTGACACAACCCATTTACATAATGTGATGGTAGGAGACTTTTATTAACTGAGTTCAAATCCTTTTAATTGCAATGTGGTGGCAACATGCCCTAGTGTGCGGCCGAGCTTGCAACCAAAATCTTGCATCCCCAATTGTGGGCATAGAGTTGGATGATCAATCCCTAGGCATCCAAGTACAACACTTTTTTGGTAAGCACTTTATTGGTTTTCCCAAAACTAGTAGAAGTTTAAATAATTTTTTCCGTAGATAAAATATTTTATTGGATTAAAATAACAAATTCAAAAGGGTTCATAGCCCAATGGCATTGGTCGCACTACATAAAGTGTTGGTGGGGGATTTAAAAAGTTCCAAATCTACCAGGCCCAATTACTAATTACAATAATGTTTAAATGGGTTCTAGGTGGGTCTCTCTGTAGGAGTTCTATCTTTCTTTACCAAAGTTGCATGGTAAGAGAGATTTATTAGTTCATTATGGTTCATACAAATCTTTTGATTGTGCATGTAGCAGACTTTCATTGCTCTATGAAACATTTGGCCACCAAAACTGATGCATCTTTATATAGTATATCCCTTGATAAACCCTTAAGTAGGGGGTGCAACACTTGTCGAGTCTATTGTCAGACATATATATATATATATATAAATGTTTTGAGCCGTCTTTGAAGTGAAATAGGGACAAAGATTTCATGTTCCTTTTATGAAAAGGTCAATTTTGCCAATATTGGTTTAGATCATCCATACGAGAGATCCGAAGTTCGAATCCCTCCTTATTTATGGTAAATAGAGTAAAATGTAGCTTGCTCATTTTATTAAAAAATAAATAATTAGATAATTAAAATCATTTTTCATATTTATATACAAGCACCAAAGGGATCATATCTAGCGGTACTTTACTTTAATGAGAAAACTTAGAGTGAGACATTAAAAAAATTGAGTTCAAGACTCATTTGACGTAATAATATTAATAGATCACTGGTTGTGGGTGCAAGCTCGCAGCCCAAACCCCTTGTCCCCAACTGAGAGTGCGCGGATAAGTTTTTGGGCCATGTGAAATATGGACAAGGAGGCCATTTTTCTTTTTTTGATAAATCAAATTTTCATATTCATATATATGTTTCATTAATAGGGTCAGATAGATTAAATTGATTTGTTGACTTGACTCAAATGTAGGAGTTAGTAAACATAAAATTTCCACGAAATTGTAGACCGTTTGTGATGGGAACAATGCATATTAAATTAATAAATTAAAGTCATAGATGGCAGGATTGAAGATTAGAGATGGCAATTTGTACCTTACCCGACGGGTATCACAGTGCACGTGCAGTCAAAGAGGGTATTACCCTCTTTGACCAGGGCTGGCACTGGTATTACCTGTTGGTTTTTGAGCGAGTGCAGGGTCGGGTAAGGGTATGCCCCTACCCCTACCCTGCACTTACCCCTTACCCTCTACCTGGTTGAAGAGGGTGCAGTGAAAACCCTGCACGTGCACCCTTTACCCTCTCTCATATATATATATATATAATTTTTATAAAAACTAAACATTTACTCACAATTTACTCAATATCTATTTTTCATAGTGATTAATTTGAAAAATAATACTTCAAATTTTCTCTTAATATATTATTTTAAATTTTATTTAATTTCTATATTTATATTTGATAATATTATCAAAATTGAATTTTAGATATATATTAAGAATCATAATTAAATTAAAAAATAAACAAATATAAAAATTATAAGAACATCATGAAAAATAAGATACTAATAAAAAATCAATTGGATATAACTTATGAGAACAAAATATTACTAGATATTATTACTAGATATTTATAAAATTTGAAGCTATATAAAATATAAATAGTAGATATATGAAAAAATTTTAAACAAAAACCAAAATGGTTAAACATGAACAAAACAAAAGGTAGAGTTACCATTGAGTCCTAAATAGACGTCATTTTTATGTGATTATATAATTTAAGATAAGCAAATATATATATCAACTTGTAATTTTGAATTTATGGATGTGTTTAAAGATTGTAATATAATGTATAATTAATTTATTTTTATTATTATTTAAATTTAATTCGATAATTTGAACAACGGGTAAGCGGGTACCCTACGGGTATACCCGTACCCTGCGGGTAAGGGTAAGGGTATGATTTTTTTTACCCTGAAGGGTACGGGTAAGGGTACGGGTATGGGGTAGGGGTTACGGGTACGGGTAAGGGTTTTGGCATACCCTACCCATACCCTACCCGTTGCCATCCCTAACTACCACGCAACAAAGAAGACAAGGACAGAGCATGCTCCAAATTTCTTCAATTTTTATTTTTAAATAGAAAACCATGTAACCATAAGAGGTAGCAAAGAACGTGGACTCACAGTTACCGGAAGGATAAGGTAGATTTAAAACTAATAAAAAATATATTTTTAAAAAAACACAAACATTAAATAAAAATTTTAGTGGAGTCCACAATGTTATTTCCTTACTCAACATTTAAATGTTTCGTACTTTTATAGTGATACTCTTATCTAGAGCTAACAATTATTTTTTTTAAAAAAAAAAGAGCTAACAATTTATTGGGTGTATCACGCCTTGTGGTTGTTGGAATTTTGTTTTGTATCCTACGGTAGGAACCTATTTGTACTTATTTTTAAGTTTAATAGAAGTAGTTTATCCATTTTTTTTTAAAAAAAAAAAATTAATTGGGTGTAGCTTTTCAGTTTATTTCAATGTTATCTATGATCAAGGAGTTCGTTGTATTTCACACATTTCTTATTATCGGGTAGAATGTCTAAGCACCATGACATTCTTCTCGTGGTCATTGATGCATTTTTTTCCGATCGGTAGAAATTATAATTTCATTAGAAAAAAATACTCCGCATGTTTTTGTGTACAAGTGATTATTGGGTGACTAGGTGCTATATATATATATATATATTTTAAAAAGATGAATAAACCACAATCGATATATATTAACTAACATTGGCCATAATTTATTCAAAATTCAATGTCACTGTGCTTGACTCGATTATACAGGCATTTCTAAGCTTGAAATTTATTTTTAAAAATAATTTTATTTTTAATTCTATTTAATTTTTTTATATGGTAATTTTTGAGTGAAAATTTGCTTATTGGTGCATCTTTACCACCAATTAATTCAGGATCAAAGCCAGAGAATAAAAATTACTGGATCATTATTATTGGGTCATTATTATTTCCACCCATGAATAAAAAATTGTTTATTTTGATTTTAATTGTTTGTTGACTAATTAGTTAACACCGTATAACATTATGTTTAAAACTGCTAATATGATTTTTTCTTGGTTTTCAATAGCTGCTGATAGTCATCAGCAAACACTCAATGAGGCTGCTCAGAAAATTAAGCGCTCTCTCAATTTCCTTAACGCTAGATCCTCAACTCCAACCGGCGACTCCGACCCTGATGCTGCACATGAGTAGACACTCCTTCTTCTGACTTTCTAGGCAGGCCTGAGATGCCCGTGGTGTCTTCCGTCTTCTTAGATTTTTATCTTTGTTTTTATTTTCTTTGTGGTATTTTGTTTCTCCTCATCACTGGTGAGAGGAGTTTCTTATTCTGTACTGTTGTTACTTTTCAATAAATCTGTGGTTTATCCACTTATTTAAAAAAAAAAATTTAATTAGTTATAAAAATTTTATTTATTTTCGGCATTATTTCATGATATATAAATCATATATTTATGTGAGCTATGAACATCTGGCTTGAGAACTAAAGACACGCTGTTTCCCATTGGCACCATCAAGGAGCTTTTTCTTTCTGCATTACTTGCTTCCGTGATCTTCAATAGAGATGGCAATTTATACCCTACCCGATGAGTACCATGTACCGATGCCGGTCAAAGAGGGTAATACCCTCGATTGGCAGGATACAAATCGGTAAGGGAAATACCCGTTAGTTTTTGAGTGAGATGCAGGGTCGGGTAAGGTATGCCCCTACCCTACCCGTACCCTTACCCTTACCCTTACCTGTTGAAGAGGTGCAGGGTAAAACCCGCACTCGCATTCCTTTACCCTCTCATATATATATATATATATAATTTTTATTAAACTAAACATTTACTCATAATTTACTTAATATCTATTTTTCATGGTAATTAATTTGAAAAATACTACTTCAAATTTTTCTCTTAATATATTATTTTTAAATTTTTATTTAATTTCTATATTTATATTTGATAATATTATCAAAATAGAATTTTTAGATATATATTAAGAATCATAATTAAATTAAAAATAAACAAATATAAAAATAATGTTATAATAATTTATTCTATAAATTATAAGAACATCCTGAAAAATAAGATACTAATAAAAAATCAATTGGATATAACTTATGAGAATTACTTATAATGTTTTTTATATTCAAAATCTTACTAGATATTTATAAAATTTGAAGCTAAATAAAATATAAATAGTAGATATATGAAAAAATTTTAAAAAACAAAAACCAAGATGGTTAAACATGAACAAAACAAAAAGGTAGAGTTACCATTGAGTCCTAAATAGACTTCATTTTTTTATGTGATTATATAATTTAAGATAAACAAATATATATCAACTTGTAATTTTGAATTTATGGACATGTGTTTAAAAGATTGTAATATAATGTATAACTAATTCATTTTTATTATTATTTAAATTTAATTCGATAATTTGAACAACGGGTAAGATGGCAGTCACTGGGAGTATACCCAGTATCACTAAGAGTAAGGTAAGGGGTATGATTTTGTTTACCTCGAAGGGTAGCGGGTAAGATGGTATGGGGTAGGAGATACAGGTGCACGGGTAAGGGTTTTGGCATACCCTACCCATACCCTACCCGTTGCCATCCCTACTTTTGATGCAAAAATTGGGAAGTATGGACAAAGTTTGAAAACCAAGTCATATTGATGTGGATGATGTGGATCATGTGTTTGTCTATGTGTTGATCTGAATGCCTCCAAATTAGGGTTCATGGTATTTGACAACAAAAAGTTGCTTGTTTGGTTTGCATAAATAATAAATAAGTAAATAAATAATATTATTAGTTAAAGATTAGTTTGTTTACATCATCCATACTTTGATTCAGCAAGTTTTAATTAAGCTCATTCAATTGTTAAACACCATTTTTTTTTAAAGGTTTATGCATTTGTACTTTTGAT
>NW_024087714.1:0-67581 GCF_009730915.1 Dioscorea cayenensis subsp. rotundata
TTGCATGCATGAAAAAAAGGCATATCAAGCAAACATTTTTGCATGAATTTTGTCTAAATGTTTTCATCAGTTTGTGTTCAGTATTATAGTTATGCACTCTCAGATGAACCATAAGAATGTTGTCAAGCTCTTAGGATGTTGTTCAGAAGTATAAGCACATGTTTGGCATAAGAGTTCTTAGGAAATGCCACTGTCTAAGGATTGCTACAGAATCAACATAAGCATTAGCCTACTAGCAATCTTCAGCATTGTCACACCCATCTCTACTATTGCGAGGGATGTAATACCCAGCCAAAGAGGCAGTCTTGACTAACCATTGGACAACTAATAAAGAATAGATGCATGTACACATATCCATAACTGAACTTACATTACATGTACCATACAAGATTACACTTGTAGGTATAACCACTTCAAGTTAAAACATAAATATAAATAATAAACTTTGCTATCAATCCTTCACCCTGACAACATGGTCACAGGTAGTTTAAAGAAGTTGATTCTTGTGGCTGAGCGAAAATGCAGTTCGTAGGTAGTGGCCATTTGCTTTAAAAATATAAACAACATTAAAAATAAAATAGAATTTTTAAATGAAAACAAGAATAATCATAATTTATGTGTGGGTATATTATGCTGAAGATGTTTTGAGAAAACTGATATAAAAATGATTAAATCTATAATATTCACAACAAGCATTACAGGCATAGTACATAGCAACCAACTAAGTCTTGTATACACCTAACCTTAACACCTCTAATCATGCCTTCATAACTGAAAATCTAATAATTGTTAAGCTAGGAACTCAAAGGGCAACTGAGAAGTCAAAATTGATAGACTATCATATGCACGCATGTTGGCCCCCAAAGTCCAGAACACCTAGTATTATACTCCCAAAGAGTATGCGTAAGGAGTTCTAGACAAAAGTGGGTCTTAGAAATTCTCCCCTCCCAAATGTGATGCTGAGTGCGGTCCCAAGGACCTCTAGGCTCACACACCGAGCCTTTGCATACTTGGGTGTATCTTGAGAAGGTGTCTACTTGACTTAGATCCCAATTAACTAATAAGTGCCTGAGTGTACATAAATTTCATATTATTTTCTATCCTTAATTGGCATGTATTTGATGTTTTGCTCCAAAGGGAGGTCGGAAGCATCATATAGAGAAGCTTACTTTCAAGCACTTACAACTGTAAACTGGACCATAGAAACCTGATTAAAGGCCTTACAAGAAGAGCTTACGGTCTTAAGATGTCACAAGGCACATGAACTTTATTCTACAGATTATTACTACCTTTTTGTAAGCCCATAAGTAGCACATAAGGGATTAGGTATAAAAGAATTTACTGAGGGTTTTGAGTGGGTTTTTTGTGAGTTGAGCAAAGGGAAGAGAGGAGAAGACTTCTATGGGGTTTCTCCCATCAATCTAAGTAAGATCTAGGCTTCACTAAGGGTCAAGGGCATCAAAGAGGCCATCAGGAGGTGTTCTCGGCAGCATTTGTGGAAACATCATGATAGTTTGCGATCTTTTTGGGACGGAGAAGTTTGAGGGAATTTTAATGTATTTTATCATTTTCATTACTTATATTAGATTACATGATTGATCTCCATTGATGGAGAACTAAATTTCATGGTGTTTGGACATAGATGAAACCTTGGGCTTATTTTTTGAGACATTGGTCATGGAATCTTAATCTTTCATTGACTTTTATAATACATGTTTTGATTGTCTTGAACTCCATCATAGCGAAAGCCATGAGTTTATTGTTTGATAATAGCAAGTGACGATTGAAAAGTCCATTGTATATAGGCATGCCGCAATCAAAGGAGACACAAGTCCATCTAGAAACAAAGCACTTTGGGATTGAGATTTTCTCTTCTAAGTGAGTTGGCACTAGTGTTCCTTTTGTTAATACAATCATAGATGTGAGAGTTTAGAAGAGATTTTGACCTTGTTTTATATGAGATTAGGTTCTATTGCTTCGAGAGAAGAATTGACTATTCATTGAATCTTTGTTTTCTCTAGAAAATATTTATTGATTTTATTGCAGTCGCAGGGTAGTCTATATCTGTACAGTATGGGACCAGTTATTGTTCACCTTGAGAAATGGGTAATATTTTGATAAGTGCTTGTTTGTTAAGAATGCGAAGTGTTCTTTCCTTACGTTGAGCATTACTTTTATCAGGGTTAAGCGCTAATGCATGTGTATTTGTGTTCTTTTGCGCATTTAGAGTTGTGAAGCTAAGTATTAAGAAAATAAGCCAAAAGTAGATCGTGAACACACTATTTGGTGGAATCTTGGAAGGAACAAATGCGAAGACACAAGTGGGGCTCTAAGATACGTGAATGTGTGCCAACCTCCATGTATTCAAGTCATTACAACGAGTTGGAGGGGCACGAAGGCAGTCACATTTATTTATCCCAACTTGTGCATTGATAGCAAGATCCTCACCAATAAGGATTTTGATTGAAGAAGAGTTGTGATCTATGGCATATACGTGTGCCCGTTTATGTTGCCTTGATGAAAAGTGTGGAATTGGGAGTGTTTTGGTGGAGCACTGTAGCAATATACTATAGCAATTCCTGTTCACAGCCGGCCGAATATCAAGTTTCCAGAGAATCTACATGTGCGTGTGAAAATTCCCCACGCCCGTGTGGAAATTCCACAGGCCCGTGTAGAGAATCCACAGGGGCATGCGGATGCCCGATTCCAGCCCTATTTAAGCCGCGATTCAGCCCGACTTTTAGAGAATTTTTCCATCATTCTCTCCAACTTCTCTCCATCTTTTGAGAGGCCATAGGTTAGGGTTTGGAGAGGCTTTTGGAAAGTCTTTGCAGTGGTCCTATGTATCTGACACCGCGCTTCTATTGGAAGAAGCTTGTTAGGGGAGCTTTCATCGGCACCGATCCGGCGAGGTGTGCCCTAGACCGGATAAGGGGACCTTTAAATAAGAAGTGGCTACTCCACAAGGCCATTGACATGAATTCCGAGGGGGTTTTCCTATGGATTACTTGATTTTACTTTTGATTTCATTATTAATTATATCTTTCTCCATGGAGAGCTAAACCCCCTAGTGGGTACTTGGATTTTGTAAACCCTAGGATGTTAATGTTTCTTTAACATTTTATTATGCCTTCCTTAATTGATGTTTTTAATTGAGTTTCAATCTTGAATGCTTGTTGAATGATTTCTCCCTTAGAGTAACACTAGGGTTGAGAGTTCATCTTGGTGACCTTTGTGGATGGGTGACATGCCACGTGGTTTAGACAAAGCTAGATTGGAGAGGGTTGAGAGGGTGAGTCGAGAGGTAGCGGAGCATCCCCTTTCCCCTCCGGTGTGATTTATCTTACCTCCAATTTCTAGAGCTCTTTGCGGTTATAATAGAGTAAAGAACTAAAGGATGAACTCCACTGGGGCTTAATTGCACAAGTAATAGAGTGAAGCGTTGAAGTAACTTTAGTATCCGGTTAGATCTACACATAGGAATAGGGTTTATCACTTGGAATCCCTAGAACTCCATGCAACTTTGCATAGTGTGAGTTCTTGAGACTGAGTGATTTCTCCACCGGGACATAGTGTAGAGTTAGTCACGGTTGACCTTAGGTTTGGGACCGTGTACTTTAGGATTTCCACGACTCATTAAGCATTATTTAGGAAGCATAATAGTAGGTCTCGCACTTGAAACATTAGTCTTAGGGGGAGCATTGTCCGAGTACCCCACTTCAATCGATTGCCTTTCCTCTCACTTACTTGGGCCTCTCATTCTTGTTTCTTTTGTTTCTTCTTACATTACACTTTATCAACACAATCATTATTCACCTTCGCTTGGTTAAGTAGAAATTTTATTATTTTTATTCCCTACTCCCTATGGATACGATACCCAACTCACTTGGGGTTTATTACTTTGACAAACCCGTGTACTTGCGGGTCACATGCAAGGGCATTGTCATATTTCTTAGGAACTCTCTTAGTTCATATAATTTGCATCTAACTTGTTCAACCTTCTCCAGAGCTTTATCCAAAACCTTGGGTGAAGTCTATCCTTAGGCACCTCATTCTCATGTTTGATTGACTTCAATTTACCTCTGTCATTGTTTGGATTTTGTTTCCATGTTTTTATTTAATTTAACTCATCGACCTTTATCAGAGGACAGATAATATGATTGGTACTAGATAATAGGATTGCTATCAATTTGGCTCACCTCTTTCATCTCTTTCTTCCTTGCTGACCTTGGGATGGAGGGGCCAAGAATCTTACCTCAATGCTCCATCTTGGTTTGGAATAACTGCTTGTTTTTCTTCTCGAAGTTTGTGTTAGAATCCTCTATTGCAAAGGTCTCTAAACATTAAAGAATGTAATTCTAATGTTCCAGTTCTTGGTTATCATTTGCCAAATTATTTTTGATAAACACTATCATTATGCTTCTCCATATAGTTATCTAGATCTAGTCCCACCTTAAGAAGGTTTGAGTCCTGCGCTTTGCTCGCTAGTTTAATTGGGATCATCAATCAAATACCCATTGTATAAGAAATTTGAAACCATGTACAAGGTCCTTGTCTAATGGTGGTTTTGGGGCATAACAAAAAGAAGCCAAATAATCATCATCATAACTAGTTGAGTTACTTGATTAACATTAGGCCTTATATTTTATTTAATAAGAACATTAGATGATGAATTGTATTTCAATGCTAGTAGGCTCACATGGACTAGCATGATTGGATGCCACTAGCTTGTGTGCAAGGGTGTATGGCTCATGGGTGTTTGGTTCTTAGGATGGATCTTGAACTAGCTTGGTCTGAGTAACCTCACAATTTGGGTTTATTATTGTGGAGTTGCACTTGGATTATGTAACAACACGCACAAAGTTTGCTTTATTGTTGTTGGACTACATCTGTTTCATAGATTCATTGTAGTTAGGCTACACTATGTAGTGACTAGGTTTAGTCACATTACCCCCAAGGATGAATTGAGTTGCACTAGCCTTACATGGGTGAAGTTGAGCTGACTAAATCTGGTGTTTAACTTATCCAGGTTAGGTTACTATGCCGTCTTTTTTAGTGAGCTCCTCTACTATTCTGGTGGCGACATGTGCCTGTTCTGACGTAGCATGCATATGTCTCTCAAATTGCTAGTTCTTCAGTAATTCCTTGTTCCAAAATGTGCCAAAAACAGCATTTTTTATGTGTTTAAGCCACTATTGCGCTCTAAAATATGAAACTTGTGCCTATTAACATTGTATTCTATATATTGTATTACTTGGGTAATGGGTCCTTTGTGCAAGAGCTATGAGCAAATTTTTATTAGTATCTTGGAGCTTGTCTTGATGTTAGTTGATCTAAAAACAAATTTGAATTGCTTGGATGCATAATCTCAAATAAAATTCATTATATTATTAGAGATTTTACTTACTCGATTTATAAACCACTGATTGAACACTCAATGAACAATTTTTTCTACCTCAATAGAATTCCCACTTCAAGTACTTAATTGTATTCTTGCAACAATCCTGAATATCCCATGATGTTTGATGTGATAGTTTAATCACTAAGTCAAATTTAGTAATGTATAAACATTGGCTTAATAGTACTTACTGAGGATAAGAATCAACTATCGGGCCATTTATTTGTACTGTGAATGGTCTTGCATTCTCTGTGCATATCAAAGCAAATCATGTAAACCACCGATTGGTTCTCCAATATACAGCGATAATTCCATAATAAGAGCATTTAGATGTTGGTCTCGATATTATGTAGATATTGTGAACAAAATGTAATAACTTCTTCTATAATATAACCCTCTAAAATAGATCCTTTTGACCATGCTTTGTTCTGCACATATGATTTTAGTAGTCCCAAGTATGTACAAAGGTATATGTTTACTACAAGAAAACTATTAATTACCAACGGAATTTACCCAGGAACAGTTTTTCAAGTAATTAGTTAGGGAATATATAGGAAATAGGAAGGAATGATTAGATATAAAGGCTGAAAATATTGTCCAGGGATTACACAGCCTAATACCCAGGGAATTACCAATGAAAAATATTTCCCAAAGCTATTCCATTAGTGAATCATGCAGGAACTACACACCTAGTATTCAATAATGAATTACCATCGAAAACTATCTGTTGGCATCTATGCCACAGCTAATCCCTTGGTAATTTTAAAGTTGTTCAATGTTACACAAGGATTAGCTAGGTAGAATAACCATCGTTATGTGTCTATAGCTAATCCTTGAATAAAATTAAACAGCTTTAAAATTACCCAGGGATTAGCTAGGTCGAGTAACCATTGTTATTTCTCAGTAGCTAATCCTTGGGTAAATTTGAGCAGCTTTAAAATCACCCAAGGATTAGCTAGGTAGAGTAACCGTTGTTATTTGTCCATAGCTATCACTGGATACAATTGAATAGCTTTAAAATTACCCAGTGATTAGCTAGGTTGAGAAACCATTGTTATTTGTCAATAGCTAATCCCTGGGCATAATTATTTCTTAGAATTTTTATTTAGCAAGAGAATGGCTTCCATAGGTTAAATTATTGAACTTAAACATTGCCCAGGGTTTACATAGGAACGATAGCTATCCCGTTTACTCCATTGCAAATCCATGCAAAATTGTGAATTACAATGATTTTTTTTGGATTTGTAATTAAATCTAAAAAAATCATATTATTCATTATATTAATTTGATTATGACATATATATAATATGAATATCAGATTTTGGTAAAAGAAATGCAAAAATAAATAAATAAAATGATATTTGAGTGGAGCCATAGGATGATAAATATATTATGTAACATGTTCTTTCAACCTATGAGAAAGAAAATTTTCTTAATTTTAATAAATTATACCATATTATAGAGCCAATATTTATCATTGCACATGATTTAATTGTTATAGAATTTTTAAAAATATATATTTGCATAATTAAAATAATATAAAAACAAAAATTATAAGATTCCATCCAATATTATTGAATGTATTATTCTGCGCATGTATATATATGTTATGTATTTATTAAAATGTAATGAAAATCTAAATAAATTGTATAGCATTTCAAGTTTCAAAGTGAAACATATAATTATGACCAGTCATAAGGGGTCAACGCAAATGGAAACAAAAATTGGTAGATCAGATCATTGATAACCAATAGGACAGTCAGGATTAAAGAAAACTCTTCAATATTGGGTCTTCGCGTATCTTCACACAGGATACCCGCACCATAACTAATAAATAGTACTAAATAGGAAGAGTATTAATGAACAGTGTTGTGGGAACAAAGTTTCAGACTCTCGCCCCTTTTCACACACTCTGTGATGAGTTACCATTAGACTACCAATGGATTTTGACATAGTTGTTTATATCGTATACAGAAAAGCAGTGGTATTTTGGTATATTTTTGAAATTATCTAATTAATTTATATAAAATACATTATTTTTATAGGATGTATACTACCTATTATTTTTGTCATCTCCGTATCTATAAGATAAAGAAAATTATATATATAAATTAAAATAATAAAATAAATATCTTCAAGTATGAGTTGTCTCATATCTAAGACCATTGATGTTAATAAAGGACCACTAACAACAACAAACCCATCTCGATGCAAGATAAATGGTTTTTATTACTTTTCACTAGCCTATCGTCTAGATCAGCTGTCTTCCCCCAATCCATGTTCTTCTTCTCGCCCTCTTACTCTCACCCATCTGGGGTTCTAGATCCATCATCTTTTTCCCTCTTTTGATTTGTTCTTGTCACATCTGAAGCTTGGATCGTGTGGTTTGTCTTCAGTTACAGTGATTGGTGAGATTTTTGTGTTGGTTTTTTGTTTGGACTTTTATGTTTTCTGGAGTTCATGGCTTAGGGTTTTTATTTTCTTCTCCTAAGAATCTTGTGATATGATGCGTTTTGGACTTTGGTTTATGGTTTTCTTTTGGTTTGTGTGAGAATGGTTTGATTTTTTTTCCCCGAGGTCAGGGTTTATGGATTAGGGATTAATGTTTCAGGATCTAAATGTAAATAAGCTTACTTTCTTGTTTTCTCTTTTAATTTCCAGATCTTTGGCATTCCTTTAAAAATATAGTTTTTGATGTGTGGGTATTTTCATGTGTTTTATGTTTGGGTTTGATTTCTTCCATTTGGATTGCACGATGAAGAGAATAATGTTTTTCACTAAAAAAAAGAAATTCTATTTGTCATTTAATTATGCTTTGGTGATTTGTAAGCTTGGAAATTTTGGTTGTCAGTGAGTCACTTACATGTCGACATTTGTATCCTTGAATAGGTGTGTAATCTTAAGCCATATGTTTCCTTGACAACAAGCAATTTGTTTTGATGATTTTAAATTTCAATTGCTAACCATGCTCATTGCATTATGTTGCCTCTATGAGGTTATGGATTAGTTTGTGTGTCTATGTGTGTGTTGTTTAGACACTTGATACTGGATCATTGTCAAATATAACTTATTTTATTAGTGAAATGTGAAATATTTCATTCTTAGGTTTGTTTGAAAATTTTAAGTGTATTTTCATTGGTTATTGGTTTTAGATGCAAGAAGAATTCGCATTTGAAGAAGTTGGAAAATTTCTCAAAAAACCTACAACTCTTCAAGGCCGACTTGCTTGATTACGATTCAATACTAGCATTTCATATAGTTTCCTATTTATCATTATCATATATTGATTTCTTGTTTATTAATATTAACATTATGTATTATTATGTATGCATGAGATCCTAATAATAATGTGACCAATCAAATGATGAAGGATCTTGCAACTGGACAATTAAAAATTGTGATAGCTTATCGAATGTATTTCATCAAAGGGTATAAACTCCACACAAGTGAGCATGGTGTAGTAAGAAAGACAACCAATAGTGGAGTGTGTGTAAAGGGTTCTAATTACAGTGCAATATCATATGATTATTATGGTTGTTTGTGGGAGATTATATAATTAGAGTATCCAACACTCCCATAAAAAAGGACTACTTTGTTCAAGTTTGATAGGTTTAATCCAACTCTAAATGTTTGGATGAAGATTCATAAGGATTACAATCTTGTGAATATCAACAACAAAAGAAGTTTTAACAAGGATGAACCCTTTATTTTAGTTGTACAAGCGACACAAGTATATTATACATCTTACCCAAGCATGAAACATGACAAGGATAATTGGAGGGTTGTATGTAAAATCAAGCCAAGACAAGTTATTGATGCTCAAGTTGTAAATTTTGCATTCCAAGAAGATGAATTTTAGGACCTCTAAACAAGGTTTAAAAAGGCGAAAGGCGTACTTGAGGCGTTTTGCTCTTATGAGGCGAGGCGTAAGCCTCGAGGCGATCCGAGGCGTAAGCCTCAACAAAAAAACAAAAAAAATATAAATGATAATTCATAATATAGACTAAATAATCATAACTTGTAGATAATGAATAAAGAATAATGGTTAATGTATATTAATTATTAGTGTTAAATTAATATTTAAATTATAAACATATTAAATATTTTTTTATAATTTTTATTATCATCTTTGATATATTATTAATATATATATTATATAATTATTTTTTTTTAAAATAATCTAATTAATGGATAATGATTTGATGATTATAATTTATAAGTTTGTAAAAAAACCCTAGCCTCCATCGTCCATTGATAATGATAATGATTGATATTATTTAAATTATAAATATTTTTTTAATAATTTTTATTAACATTTTGATATATTATTATATAATTAATTTTTTTATTTTTCAAATAATCTCAACCGTTGAATCGTTGATAATGGTTTGATTTGTAAACCCTAGCCCACGTCGCCACCATCATCATCCGGCTCAAAGGCGTGCCCGCTCAAAGACGCCCCGTCGCCACCATCATCACCCGCTCAAAGACGCCCACGTCGCCACCATCATCACCCGCTCAAAGACGCGCCCGCTCAAAAGGCGCCCCGTCGCCACCACCATCATCCCCCGCTCAAAGGCGCCCGGGGCTCGCAACCTCAATGCCCGCATCCTCTCGACCTCCGCAACAACCCGTCCCCTTCGGCCCTTAGTTCTTAGCCATTTTTTTGTTGCTTCTTGAGGGCGTCGCCTCTTGAGCCTCGAGGCGGCGAGCCTCGAGGCGGAGCGCCTCACCCGGTTGAGGCGTAAGCCGCCACCCGGCCATGGAAGCGTATGCCTCGAGGCGAGGGCCGTCACCGCCTCGCCTTGAGGCGCGCCTCGAGGCGTACGCCTCAATCGCCTTTTTAAACAATGCCTCTAAATGATTCAAATGGAGGTTCCATGGATGTTGATGATAGCCATGATACTACATTAGAAGATGAAATTGAATCAAATTATGAAACTAAAGAGAAATCAAATGATGATGAAGCTGAATACATTTCCGATGATAATGATTTGTAATCATTAGTTTTCTTATTAGATTGGTGACAAACGCAATACATTTTATATATTGTAGTAGATGACAAATTTTATTGAAGTTATGATTATTGTGCATTGTTAGTTTTCTTTTGCTAAGGTATATTTCTTTTATTAAAAGATATCATTTTATTTTATTTTATATCATGTATTATTTACATTTGTTGACTCCTTTTTTATCGACTTCTTATATTTCTATAATTTTATAGATATGGTGAAGGGTAAAGAAAGGACTAGATTAAGAGGTGGAAAGCGTAGAGGCCGCACTTCTCAAGCTCATTCAAACATTGAAGGATCAAGCAATGCTGATAGTGCACCATTTTCAAATGGCAATATTCCAAATGTTGATGAAACAATGAATAGTATTGGATCTCAAGAACCCAATCATAATGTTGTAGCTATTAGTGCTACTCAAGGAAAGCATGGTACCACACAAGATGCTTCAACCATTAATGGCAGGTTGTGTATCACAGTTGTGAATGGATTGTAAGTATTTGCAATTTGACAATCATATTATTCGTCATGTACACTATTTATTGTTTGTTTTTTACTTAAATTATGGCAGGTTAGAAGCATCTAGCAAATGTGCACAGATAATCACAAAATTGTTTTAAAAAAGGGTTGACTTTGAAGGATGCACATAGAAGATGGTGTCACAACCTGTAAGAGATTTTTATTTTGAAGAATTTAGGGTATCATTAATTAATAATTCTAATTTATTTATCTGGTTGCTTATTTTTACTTGTTTTGAACATTGAAGTACTTTTATCTTATGTAGAAGCACTTCATTTGGGATTCCTCATTAGAGGCACAAGTAAAAGAGCCTTTGGGTTTTGAAACCCTTATAGTGATATCGTGATTTTTTGAGAGATAAAAGATGCAATAACAAAGCAAGATTATCTAAGTGAGAAGGACTCAAACATTAATCAGTTGTCTGGGATAAAACTTCATTTAAAAAAAAAGAGATAAATTTTGACACAGTGTTGCTTGGTCATCATGCTATACAGGAGGGAAGAAGCTTGTATGTATAAATATAAAATTTTAAATGTATTGAGATGGGTTTATTTTATTTTATTTTTTCCTTTCGAAAATTCATATATTACATGTTGCCAAGGAGTTTTAATATTTGTTATTGTTATAGAATTCTAAATTGGGTTGGAAAGCCACTCCACATGAGCTTTTTTGCATACTCATACTAAAAACCATGATGGGGAAACTTTTGTAGATCTCAAGTCAAAAATAATCAATGTAAGCATTTCTAAGACCTATGACATTTTAATGTAATTTGCTCATTTTTTTATAAATCTGTATTATTAACATTTATCTTCAATGCAGGATAAGATGTTGACCTTGAAACAACATGCACCTTCTACAGAATCTAGATTAGGAAACTCAGAACGTACTCCAGTAGAAGAATCAGCCCTTTATATTAAAGTTGTTGGTGTAGAGAAAAAAGAAGAGCCTATGTTCTTGGCTCCCAAGCATCTTCCAATTATTGATGCACCAATTCAAATGTCAATAACTCAATTTCAACATCTTCTTACTATGCAAAATAACGAAGATTTACAAAATGAGTCAGCATCTTTGTGTAATCAACTACAAATCCGAGAAGAGTAGCATCAATAAGAGCTTCGAGAAACTCGGCAGAGATGGCTAAAATGAGGATGATGCTACAATTATTTCTATTTCAAAATCAAGCACCTTCTCAAAAAAATCATGGATGTCATGATGAAGGTGTTGATCCTTTTACACCTAGTTAATTGTTGTCATTCTTTTGTTGTAACGTATTTGTCCTATTTGTTGATTGCTTGTGATACTTTTGAGTTTCAGAACTTGCCACTTATGTAACCTATGTGTGCTTGCACTTATTTTAAATATCAATTGTGTTGGTTTTTAATGCTTTTGGCAAGGTTTAATATAATCGTTCGTATTTGATTATGATACATTGCAATTGTTATGTTAAGCACATTATATTAAAAATAATGATTATTCTAATTGCATGATTTAATACAGAATATAATTTTAAAATAAACAATTAAAATTTTGTTTTATATTAGCAAGAGATTACCAAGGTAATAATCCTACTTTCAAATTTTATTACCCAAGGATGACCAAGGAAATAATCCCTAAGTATATTTAGCAAGGGATTACCAAGGCTACTATTTATTGCTACTCCATCCAAATACTAATGAATTACCCAGGAAAACATCCCTAGGAAATATCACACAAAGATTACCCAGGGATTTAACATTTCAATTTTTGAAAATTTAGCAACAGATTCTGTAGGAAAAATTCCTTACTAACATTACCCAGAGATTGCCCAAGAAATGTTCCGAAGCAAATTCCTTGTCTTTGATGAATTGGTTAACATAAATTACCCAAAGAATTTATTTTTTACCCTTGGAAAAATTTGTTGCTATTTAGTGAGGGATTATAAAATCCTTGGGGAAATTATTACCCATGAGGCTTTTACCAAGGGATGTCAATTCTTGGGCCCTCGCTAAAAAGTATTACCCATGCATTTGATCATTTTAGCTAGGGAATTGCCCCAAGCTAATTATTGTTTTTCTTGTAGGTATAAGACATTTATTTGTTGTTATTTTTAATTACAAATAAATCAATTAATCATTAATTTTTTTCTATTGGATACATCCAACAATATTAAACTAGACCTCCGAGTTTGGCTTCATCAACCAAATGAGCAACCAAATACATCATCAATGTGAAAAAGTATGGCAAGGAAAGCATATCCATGTGGCATAACGTCATATCAATTTTGCTTTTAAAATTTATGCAACTCTGTAGCACTATTACAGATGCGTTATCATCAAACCATGCATACAAATAGCTAGTGGAAGAAACTGTTGTATTAGTAAATGACAATAGTGACTTTTCAAATTCCCGCATTATTTTAAAACTATCAACATCAATGCACTTAGAAATGTTACTTTCACAATCATCTGGAATACAAATATTCTTTAGAGTATCTAAAAATAACTCCTTTCCTTGCTTGTTCATTGTGTAGACTGCTAATCTGGTTTACAACTATATTCTTCAAATCCTTGTGAGCATTAAGATGATCTTTTGAGAGGAAACTTTCATTTAACAATGTAAAGTGTCAAGCCAATCGGGCTGCAGCCGAGCATGTGGCAATCGCCATGATATTCCGAAATAGGTGACATAAAAACCCACCTTACCATGGAACATCATAAGGCAAAAACATCCTATAGTTTTCATCATAACTAAATACATTTGTAAAACTCTTATAAAATGAAATTTTAAAATGACATAACAGCAACAAGTGTAGCATTATGGAAAGTATTGAAAACAAAGGGAGAATTGACAAAGTCTAGGCATTTATTACACACTAGTGGATCCAACTAACATGTTGAACATAAGAATACAATCCAACCTAACAACTCAGGAAAGAGGGGTGACCCAACACAATGCCCTAACACCACCGTATTAACAACCACTACCTAAAGAAAAATGGAAAGCAGAGTGGATGAGTAACATAGTTACTTAGTGAGTGGTTATTAAGGCTGTTTGAAACATCATTTAATACTATAGAGTGTTACATTTAAAATACGCATTTCAGGAATAATTTTGAAACAAGAAATGATACCGATAAATAAGCTTTCCATAATATAATAAGTTCAAACCAAAGATTTAGAAATAACCATAATAATAATAAACCAAAAGTTGTATATAAAATCTAATATCATAAATTTGACCAAGAAATAGTTCCTAGACTAAACCATCATCACGATTAGGAATAGGGGCCACCAAGGCTTGTTACACCTTTTTTTTTAACATGAAAACAAGTCTACCTTGGTGTTGACCTCTGTGTTTACACGTGAGGTGATGCACGGTGTCTCGGAATAAATGGGGATACCCATCTACATCCAATCCAGTTTCTCTTCGTGTATCCTGAATGGATAACCAATGTCATCCAGTCTACCATGCTGCTTCTTACTAGGCCGAACTGTGGAGACCACCACTACGGTAGCCGAGTCACAGACTTGCGGTCACCAAAGTCAAAATATCGCATGCTAATATAATTAAAATAAAGATCTTTTTAAAATCAAACCATAGTGTATCATACCTCACGAATAACCACATAAAGAAATTTTGGTATAGCATAATGTATAGTAGTAACTCGACCGTTTAGAAACCAAATACAAAAAAATATTTTAAAAATAACTTTTAGGGAAAGCCATCCACTCACAGTGCTTAGACCTACAAGTCTAAGAGCTTAAATACGGCACTCCTCCACAAGCTCTTTATCCTTAGTTAAGGATTTCCCACCTAAGAGCAAATAAAATTAAATGCAAATTTTTACCTAAAAAGAACATCCCAACAAGATGAATATGTGCAATACAAGTCCTACATGTGATGCATAAAGAACCAGGATTTGATTTTTGCTTAAAATCGATTTTGATTAACTCAACTTACTTCTAATTAAAGTTAGAATGAGCCCAACATTGAAAAATCAGAGAAATCTTTAAAAAAATTCCTATATGCTACAGCAAAATGGCATGCTATAGCACAGCTAGTTGCTACAATATCGACTTAAGCTATAGTAAAGATGCTTATCAGATGATGAATGTACAATGTTCATGTATTTCATATCATTTTGTACACTCATTCGGCTTGTATTAGAACTATATTATGGAATTTGATGCTAAATTTAGTGTGCTTTACATTCTCAAGCTTAGGTCAGCACTTCAAGATGAGAGAGAGACAAGAAAAAGCATTCCAGACCTTAAATAAAGGAATTCGAGATCTCTTTGCATCATTTGAATAAGGACAAGGCAAACTGAGTGGCTTATGGGTGACTTATGGCTAACTTGACGCCCGTAAGTAGATTGTAGAGAACCTTGCGGCCATACTTACGCCCATAAAGGGAATTTAGAGCCAAATCAAAAAACCTTCTGAGAAAGGCTTACGCCCAGAAGGACCATCTAGAGGAGTTTACAATTATAGAATACGCCCATAAGCAATACAATGAAGTTTACGGTCCAGCAATTATAACCGTAAGCTTGACCTTAACATAAACAAAAGACCTTACAGAGACAACTTACAGTCGTAAGTGGTCCCGTAAGGCTCATGACTATCTTCTCTAGCTCTCCGAAAGCCATATCCTGATGCCCATAAGTAGCCTGTAAGAAGTCGGGTATAAATAAAAGTGATGAGGATTTTTATGGCATTCCATACTTTTCTTTTGGCTGATTCTTGGAGGCAAAATTAGGGAAGAAATGAGACGAATCTCCAGCACTCAAGGGGCTATTTAAAGGGAGATTTAGATCTACATTGAAGAGGATTGGAGATGGTAGCCGTCAAGCTCACCTTGGCACTGTGCGTGGAAGCTTTCCTAGGGCTTCTCTGGCAATACTCAGTCGGTGCGATTGATAAAGGGGTTCATATTTTTCAGGTCTCCTCCTATTATTTGTATCTTGAATGCTTTCCCTCCTTTAATTGAGCGCTAATTTATAGATGTTTGGGCATTGTTGAATCCTAGGGTTTATTTCATTGACATTGGTTGTTGGATCTTTGATGATTTAGTTGTTTTTTAATTGCAATCATCTCTATTTGAGTCTAATTTCTTGTTTTTATCAAATTATTACTACTGTGATGAGAGTGCCCTAGTTTTCATACATCTGATGTGCTTTGTGATGAGAAGAAATTCCCACCTAGTATTGTCATGCCGCAATTTGAGAGGATAATAAGTACGCCTCTGGTTAGGATACTTTCGAGACTTCGTCTCCTGTAATCTTTCCCAATGAGTTAGTGATAATCCCCGTACCCTTTGCAATCATGTGGAGCAAATTTTAGGAGAAATCACATCTCAACTCTGCATGTGGATTAGGGATAACCTCTCTCTATTTGGGGAGATTATCTACTTAAAAGATTATTAATGTGATTGTGTGGATGTCTGTATTAGCTCTACACCGACTCAGTTAATCTTCGCCTAAGAAATCAGGGTTTAGTATAATTCAAGAAACCTTTTGATTCAAATAGGATTGCATACTTAGATAACCTTTGTTCTGTACTTTATAACCCTAGATAGATGCTATGCCCGGATATCATTTCTTTCCTTGATTTCTCTCCTGGTATTCCCATATTTCATGCTTTTATTCTTTTTTGTTCACACACATTATTTGATTATTAAGGCTATTTTCATAATTAGGGTTATTACTAGTATTCAATATTTTCCATGTCGACTAACACTCTACATTCACACACACTATTATCACGCCATCAACATGTGTACTGGCATCCCCATCAAGTTATTGGCACAGTTGTCGAGGAAGATTAGTGATATTAGAAACATTTGAATTTTGTCACTTTATGCCACCAAAGGCCAAGGCAACAAGACTTATAAAAGGTGTGAGCAGTATAGAAAGAGTGATTTGAACCAGATTAAGAATACTTTCTTGAACGAGATAGTATCTTTGACAATAAGTGTTGAGGGAGAGCAGCTGGACACCATGGCAGCTCAAGGGAACCGACATAGGACCCTTTCAAATTATACTCGTACTATTCTTGATGGCTCTCAATTAAGTTAGTGTGCCCACTAGTTGTAGTAAACACCTTTGATAGTAAGCCTGCGTTTGTACAGATGGTCTAGAATTCAGTACAGTTCTGTGGGATACCAGACGAGGATTCTAATGGTCGTATAGGAGAATTCCTTGAGGTATGTGATATGCTAAAGATTAACAATGTTTCTAACGATGCAATCAGACTTTTCATGTTCTCATTTTCATTGAAAGGAAGAGCTAAAAAGCAACTCCAGGCTTTCCTTAAAGCATCTATCATGATTTTGGAGTAGCTTCTCCAAGTGTTCTTAGCTTGTTATTTCCCATTAGAAATAATGACCAAGTTGCGTCAGGAGATTATAGCTTATGCACAGTTGGACACTAAATCATAATTTAAGGCATGAAAACAATTCAAAGTATTTTTAAGGAAATGCCCATATCACAACTTCTTTGAAGGGATGACAGTTCAGATTTTCCATCAAGGCCTCAATCAGAGTACCATGTAGCTTATAGACTCAGTAGTGGAGGATCACTTGCCAATAAGACCCTAGAGGCAAGTAAGCAGTTGATTGAAGAAATAGCCATGAACATTTATCAATGGAATTCAAGAAGCAAGTCAATTGGAAAGCCAACAAGGATGATTGAGGTTAGTAAAGTTATAATACTAGCAACCCAAGTAGATCGACAACTTGTCTACTCAGAAGCCGATTATAGTAATGGCCTGTGACACATGTGGTGGAGGGCATGTCTTGACAAATTGCTCTATTGTTGGAGTGGTGCATGGACCTATTGAATAGTTAGACTTTATTGGCACTTATAATTCAGGATGGAAGAATTACCCCAATTTCTCTTAGGGAAATCAAGGGCATCAACTGAAACCCCCGCCAAGATTTCCTCCTCTCTCGCAAAATGATAAGTAACCTGGATTGGAGGAAGTACTGACTCGGTTTATTCGAGCATAGATATTAAGTTTCAACAATCTGAAAACTGATTCTAGAGTATAGAGGCATCGATGAGAAAACAACAAGCTTCTCTTCAGAATCTAGAGAATCAGGTGGGGTAGATAGCTAAATTATTATCCGAACATTATCAATTGAGTTTACCGAGTATTACTTAAGCCAACCGCCATGAACATCTCAAGGCTACCACTCTTTAAGTAGTAAAGAAGTGGGAATAGATAGTGAAAGGGTGATGGAGAAAGAAAAAGGATCAAAAATTGATATTATGGAGAGTTTGACAAAGGAGGGAATGGCTACTCCAATTATTCAAAAGAGAACACTGTCACAGATGAAAAACTATGTCACCCTACCTTCCTTACCCATCAAAAATGAAGAATGATCACACAGATGAATAATTCAAGAGATTTCTGGATCTATTGAAGCAACTTCACATTAATGTACCATTTGTTGAAGATCTCTCAAATGCCAAAGTACGCAAAGTTTTTAAGAAAGTACTAACAAACAGGCAGAAATTTGAAGAGGTGTCAATGGTTACATTGAGCGAAGGGAGCTAGGTGTTGCTTCAGAACTGACTACCAAGCAGAAAGACTCAGGGAGTTTTACTATTCCTTGTAACATTGGTGATTTTGGTTAATGAAAAAGCACTAGAAGATCTAGTGCTAGTATAAATGTAATGCTTTACACCGTGTTTAGAAAACTTGGACTTAGTGCCCTTAAGCCAACTAGGATGACCTTATAACTATCGGACCATTCCATTGAGCATCCTACGGGAATCATAGAAGATGTGTTGGTTAAAGTTGACAAATTTATTTTTCTGGTAGGCTTAGTGATTTTAGAAGTAGATGAAAATGTTGAGGTACCCCTCATTCTTCGTAGGCCTTTCCTAGCCATCTTCTAAGCCCTAATTGATGTTAGAAATGGTCGAATGACACTTAGGGTTGGGGATGAGGAAGTCATATTTGCTTTATCTGATGCCATAAAATATCCTTCTAATTCTAATGATATATATTACTTCATTGACAAGACTGATTCAATTTTTTTATGAATGTATGTAGGAAATTTTGCAAAAAGAGCCTTTTGAAGAGCGATTGGATGACGCTCATAGTGAAAAGGACACCCCTTTGCTTACACCAACATCGATTATGGAAAACACAAGCAAGAAGCATTGCCGACAGGTTACTTCCCCCAAGAAAAGCAAGAGAAAACCTTTGCCCAAGGAGGTAACCCCGGAGTCAGTCAACTTCATTGGTAAGTTCCCTATTTTTTGTGATCTCGCACTTGGCCACTATTTCAAAGACATTGATTTTAGTTACAAGGAGTGCTTCTATTTTGAACCTTCTTTACTTGTGCATTTCAGGTACGTCAAGTTCGTGACATTAAACAAGCACTTATTTGGAAGCAACCCAATCAAAATTTTCATATTTTGTTGAGTTGGAATCTTTAGTACAAATTTTATAGTTTTTCTTGAGTTAGTAATAATTGCTTGGTGTTTCTTTAATTTTCATGTGTTGGTCGGTTGTTTGTTATTCTAGAAATTCATTTTATGCTTCCCAGGTCATATATGTACTTGAGCTTCATTACAAGAAACAGAGGGAACTCTGATCAAATTTCCAAGACTACTTAAGGACTACTTACGCCCATAATCATGGTTGTAAGCCTCCAATAGAGAGCTATACAGAATACTTACGCCCATAAGTCACCCCGCAAAGGGGTTCCATAGAACCTTATGAGTGCACTTACGGTCCATAAGTCCCGATGAGTACAATTCAAAGATTCCTTATGGGTAACTTATGGTCGTATGCAAGGTCATAAGGGTCATCTAGAGCACTTTACAGGCATACTTTTAACCCTAATGGCCCGTAACCTCTATAGGATACACCCCAAGTTCCTTACGTGCACTTTATGCCTGCACGCTATACCGTAATAGTAAGGCAGATGACTTTATGGGCAACAGTGTAACAACCATTACAGTTGATACTTAGGTTATAAAGGAGAAGTACCCATATGGGGCAAGCTTTATCGGCATAACCAGCACATAATTATTCATTCAGAGAGACTTACTATTGCGGCTTATGCCCGTAAACTACCCTTAAGCACTTAGGGGTTTAGTGTCGTCGGTGACCTTTGATCTTCATTTTGAATTCTTTCTCACTGGATTGTGGTCATTGGTGCCTCCTCCTTCCATTTCTATCCCTCATCTTTTGCTTATGTTTTTGGGTGATTTTGAATGGGTATGGACTTCTCCCAAAGCCTTTCACTGGCTGATTTTTCAAATTCTTCGTTGCATCTAAGGTAGTCCTTATTTTTCATGATTTTTAAGTCAGTTGATCATAATCTTGATAGAAAATGATTGTTTGTATGTTTAGAAATGTTTGATTGTTGTTTGAAAGTCAAAATTTGTAAAATTTTGAGCTTTATTGCACAGAAGGGGTCATTACTGCTTGAGCCTGTGGCTTATGGCCAGAAGGTCACCATAAAGATGACTTTCCCCAAGTCTTATGATTATAAGCCTTCTTGTAAGCATGTCATAAGCACTCCTGGTTTAAGTAAATTTCATATGTTGTGTTCTAAACATATTATTTTTCTCTTGCAGGATGGTCAGAGCAAAGAAGGTATCTTCTTGGCCAAGAAAGAGGAAGTGAACCGATGCATCGACCTCAAGTACAACTGCCAAGGTGGTGATGACTCCCCCGACTACCTCGGCCCCATATTTTTAGGAGGTTCACTTCCGAGAGTGGTTTGCTAACTTGAAGATGAAGTCGTTTGGCCAATCCCATACAGTGGATTGGCATGTTCTTACCTAGTTCAGGCTCGAGGAAGAGGTAGGAAAATGATGCAGTTGGGTGGATGGAGCCAACTGTTCTCAATAGTGGAGAAGGTGTACCGTGACACCATCTTCGAGGTCCTCAGCATGTTTGAGTTGGACCGAGGGTTGGTTAGTTTTAACCGCCAGGGAGGGATCTGATTCTAGCTTTTCAAGGAGTAGTAGCTAGTGAAACACACAGAGTTTGCTCTGTTGATGTGGTTGTAAGACACTAACTTACTAGCACCCTATAGTATGAGGAACTACTCATCGACTTCCCTCCTGGCCTTATTGCCAAGGGAGTATTGCAGCACCTGAGCAGAGGCAAGAGTTACGAGTTAGACCTCACTAAGACCTCATTCCTTACCTGGTCAATTCTCAGGTATGTAACACTGTCATCGGCCGATCTTTTGTAGGGCTAGGTAACAGCACTAGAGTAGTGGAGCAATAGTAGCCCTTATTCCTGTTTATTCTGGTTGAGCACTTCCCCATATATCTTGGCTATGCGCTAACAAATTATAGTGCTCACTAGAGCCAGCACATACACCTGAGTGTGATCTTTACCTGTCCATACATTACACACTCATAAGAGGTATGGCACTAGAAGATTGGCTCTAGGACCAAAAGACCGTGGGCGGTTTGGCACCCCTTGACATTGAAACTTTGTAGCTGATGGGGATGGTCGTCCGTCATAGCTCTAGATGGGTCCTCACCCTCAGTTCGACCGAGCAACAATTAGAGGGGAGTGAGGTCAAGAATGAGGTGTCAGGCGATGAGTCCGACAGTGAGTCATCCTTACCATTGGCCAATGCACCCGCAAGATTTTTTATTATAGCAACAGCTCCTCCCCAACAAAGATCTCACATTTAGGAGCTGCGGGTTGAGATATGACAACTTCAAGAAGGCTAACAGACTATCATGTCGACATAGGCATGGCTCGAGACTGACCTCCGTTGTGCCTTGGAACTTTTATCCCACATGGTCTTTCCTCCAGCTTTAGCTCCTCCGGCATCGACTCCTTCCTCATTACCACATCCACTGACAGACTCTGTACAGTTGGACACCACTAAGCATTTTTTTTCATTTATTTCATCTTGTCTTTCATTTTCAGACTTTGTATTCAGTATTTTGGCAAGGGTTGGCCCTTCCTATTTTGTATCATTTTCAGACATTTATTGAAATTTATTTTTTGTTTTTTGTTATTTTTATTTTGTTGGGCTTTAATGTCTTCCATGTGCTTCGTAGGACTTATATGCAACACCCAACATCCTTAATTACAAATTGAATGCTCACTCGGTCATTTCTTGACCTTGAGTAACTTCTAGGGCACAACAATGGACACATTAGGCCGATTGAAAGCATCATTGAACTCTTCAATTTGAACTGAGGAAGTAATCGTATTCCACTCCCTTTCAGTTCTTGTTTGCATTGCCTTGCATGCTTCTATTTACACACATTGAGAACAATGTGTGAATTAACTGTAGGGGAGGGGTTTAAGCTTCATTGGTAATTCTTTTACGTGTCATGTATGACTTATGATGGTGCATTTGTAATGTAGTGGGAGTTTCTCAGTATTAGGGTGGACACATACAACTTTGTTCCCTTTTGAGTTCTAGTTTTTTTAGTGTGCACTATATTCATGGCTATTCACTTAATTAGAGCAAATAACTTTTCTATTATAACAACATAGACCATTGTTGGGCTTCATTTAGTTTTGTTAATTTTACTTCATATGCAGACAAGAAAATTTTTTACAAATTTGAAAGAATTTGTTTTAAAAAAAAAAAGTTGAGAAATAGAATGACCTACCCCTTTTGAAGTATCAAGCTACTCTCAATAAGTGGGATACTATGTTTGCCCTAACAAGAGAAAGAGCTACCTCTTTAGGTCAGTGAAAGCTATTGTATTCTAGTAAAAATGTGGCAAGATCTACCTCTCTTAAGCGGGAAAGCCGCTCAATTAGTGCTCGTGGGAAAAGGGTACCTTAGGATTTGTGTGAAGCTATCACCATGCAAATGAGAAGTTATTTGTGAATTTTTACTTTTTGAAGTCCTCTAGTTCAAAAGAAGTCAAGTAGAGAGTTGTAACACATACACAATGATAATCTTAAATAAAATGCTCACTATCTTTAGAACTTGAAGTTTTTAGCATTAATGTATTGTTGAACCCGAACTACTTGTGAAACTCACAATTCTTGAGTACCCGAGGTCTTGCACTTTCTCCACTTGGTTTGTAATGTTTTTTTTATTTTTTTCTTGAGGACAAGAAAAAGCTTAAGTGTGGGTAAATTTGATGAGTGTACAATGTTAATGTATTTAATATCATTTTGCACACTCATTTGGTATGTATTAAAACCATATTGTAGAATTCAATGCTAAATCTAGTGTGTTTTACATTCTTGGGGTTAGGGCAGCACTTCAAGATGAGAGAGAGAGCCAAAATAAACATTCCAAACCTTAAATGAAGTAGTTGGAACTATCTCGACATTATTTGAATAAGGACAAAGCAAACTGACTTGTTTACGGGCAACTAACAGTTAATCTTACGGTTATAAGTAGATTCCAGAGAACCTTGTAGGCATGCTTATGCCCTTAAGGGGGGATTTAGAGCCCAATCAGAGAACCTTATGGGCAAGTCTTATGGCCGTAAGGATGCCCGTAAGGATCATCCATAGGAGTTTATGACTACAGCGTATGCCGATAAGGGCAGTCACAAAAAGCAACACAATGAAGTTTATGGTCAAGTGCTTACGGCCATAAACTAGACCGTAACACAAATAGAAGACCTTATGGACATGACTTATGACCATAAGTGGTCCTGTAAGGCTCGCGACTATCTTCTCTAACTCGCTTACGGCCACGTCTTTACTCTTGTAAGCAGCCTATAAGCAGTCTCCGATGATCCTCAGATGGTTTAATTGAGAAGGGTTTTCATGTTTTTCATGTCTCCTCCTATTATTTCTGTCTTGAATTCTTGCCTTCCTTTAATGAAAAGCTAATTTGTAGATGTTTAGCCATAGTTGAATGCTAGCGTTTATTTCATTGACATTGGTTGTTGGATCTTTGATGTTTTAGGTGATTTCTTAATTGCAATAATCTCTATTTGAGTCTAATTATGTGTTTTTATTGAATGATTGCTACTATGATGAGATCCCCCTAGTTTTCATATGCCTGATGTATTTTGTAATAAGAAAAAACTCCCACCTAGCATAGACATGCCGCAATTTGAGAGGATAGTAAGTATGCCTCTGGTTAGGGTACTTTAGAGACTTCACTCCTACAATCCTTCCGAGTGAGTTAGTGATAATCTTCATGCTCTTTGCAATCATGTGGAGTAGATTTTAGGAGAAATCGCATCTTTACTCCATATTCGAATTAGGGATAAGCTCTCTCTATGGGGCAAGATTTCAGTTACTCTTCACTTGAGAAATTCGTGTTTAGTATAAATCTGAAAACATTTCTTTTCAAATAGGATTGCATACTTAGATAACCTTTGACCTGTACTTCATAACCCTAGACAGATGCTATGCCCGAACATTGTTTCTTTCCTTGATTTCTCTACTATTTATTCCCATATTTCTTGCTTTTATTCTCTTTTGTTTGCACACACATCATTCAATCATTGAGGGTATTTTTTGGAATTAGGGTTATTACTAATATTCAATTTCTTCCCTGTAGACCGACACTCTACATTTATGCAGACTTTATTACGCAATCGGCACGTACACTTGTGTCCCTATCACATCCACTAGTGGACATTATGTCACTAGTACTTCTTATCCAACTAGCATCAGAATATTCTTCCAATACAGTAGAAAAATTATCATAGAACAAACCCAAGTCTTTCATCCTGTTAAGGTATCCTAGAACTCTTCTTATTGCATTCCAATGGAACACACCTATATTTTTAGTAAATCTTGACAATTTACAAACAACAAATGCTATGTCTGGTCTAGTGCAATGCATAGAGAATAGCTAAGACTTATTGGCATTCACAACTTCCATGCTGGTACCAATAATGAGCATATTATCAACGCAACAAACATAGAATCACACCAAAGCTATCAATGAACTTAGAATAAATGCATCAAACATTACCATTATGTTTAAAACTATATGCTAAAATCATAGAAGCAAACTTTTCATGCCATTTCTTTGGTTCTTATTTTAATCAATACAAGGACTTTATTAACTTGCATACTTTGTAAGAATTTCCTCGTAAAATAAAACCCTTAGGTTGTTTCTTATAAACCTCTTCATCAATGTCACAATTTAAGAATGTTGTCTTAACATCCATTTGATGAACTTGTAAATTGTAAATAGATGCTAAAACAAGCAACACTTTAATAGAAGTTATTCTAGCACTATGAGCATATGTGTCAAAATAATTAATTCTTTTTTTTTTAACTAAAAGCCTTTTACCACCAACTTAGATTTAAAGGCATTACTATCTTTAATTCTAAATACCAATTTTCATCCAATTGGTCTATACCCAAGAGATGGATCAACCAAAACACTTGTTTCATTAGATTTTAGAGAATCAATTTCATCATTAATAGATTCCTTCCAAAAAAAGCGAGTCACTTAAGGCTAAAGCTCTTTAAAAGTCTTAGGAGTTGGATCCTATTCCATATTTAATAAAAAAGGAATCTTGTTGGTTATTTCATTTTTTGTTCCTTCAACTAAAAACACTAATGCTTGAGAAGAAATGAAATTAGGATTAAAACTTTTCTTTTCTAGTTCTTTAACTTCTCCTTGGCTCAACTTCTTTTGGAACACGTTCCCTTTTATTATTATCAAAAAATAAAGGAGAAATAAAACTACTAGGAACATTTACATTTTTCCCCAAAATTTAATGTTGTATTAGATATTGACTCATTTGTGGAATTACAACAAAATTTGTTCTCAAGAAATTGATCTCTAGATTCCAAAATGACATTAGATTCTAAGTCTAATAACATATAGGCTTTGGAATTTTTATCATACCCTATGAATACACTCTTTGGAGTTGGTGATCCTAACTTAGTCCATTTAGAATCCATTACTCTTTAGAAAGCTAGACAACCCCATAGATGAAGATAGCATAAATTCGGCTTTCTACCATTCAATAATTTATATGGGAAAGTGTATTTTATCTTGAAGGGAATTCTATTATGCACATGACAAGCACTTAGTAATGCCTCTCCCCAAAGATTAAAAGGTAGCTTAGCACTTAACAACATTGCATTCACCATATCAACAAGGGTTCCATTCTTTCTCTCAGCCAATCATTTTGCCAAGGAGTGTATGGTGCATTTCTTAGGTGAATCATTCCATGTTGTTCACAAAAAGAAGTAAATTAAGTGGTAAAATATTCTCCACCTCTATCACTTCTAAAGATTTTATTCCTTTATCTTTTTTTGTTTTTGCCACTAGATTTAAATAACCTAAATTGGTCAATAACTTCATCTTCATGCTTCATAAGATAAACATGAGCGCACTTAGAGTAATCATCAATAAAAGTGGCAAAATACCTATTTCCTCTTCTAGTCAATATTCATTTAATTCACATATGTCACAATGAATAATTTAGCATTTCAGAGTTTCTTTCAACGCTTGGGAATGGTAATTTAGTTATCTTAGCTTGAATGCAAATTTCACACTTATCATGATCACCATGTTTATAAGTTATATAACCATGTTTAGTCATAAAATTTAATAATCTAAAATTTAAATATGCTAAACATGAATGCCATAAAGTAATTGATGGGTCAATCATATAAGCATAGACAATCTAAATATTAATAATGGTTGAAGTTACAGAAAGTTTAAACATTCCATCACAAGCATATTCCTTCCCAACAAAGACCCTATTCTTATAAAGGATCAGATTATTAGTTTCTAATACAGTCTTAAATCCTCCCTTATAAAACAAATTTACATAAACCAAGTTCTTCCTAACATCAGGAACATGAAGAAAATTGATCATAGTCAACTTTTTTCCATAAGTAAAATAACTCTCTATTGCTCCTTTTCCATGACAGCATTATTGTTACCTATGATCACTTCATGTCCATCAGCAGTAATCTCATAGTCTTAGAATTGTTTTTTATTATTGCAAATGGGAACAGTTGTACCAGAATCATACCACCAGCCATTGTTGTTTGAAAAAGTAACTTTATGGACTATAGTTATCATGGAAAAATGCAAACCCGAAACTATAGCAACATGTTCTTTCGCTTGTTCTTTCACTTGTTCTTCAACAATATTAATTTTATTACACTACAAGAAAACAGTCCAATACCTTGTGAAATTTTTGTCGGTAATAGTAGACATTCTGTCGGTAGTTGTCATTACCTATGGAAAGTTAGTCGAAAATAATCCATCACTAAATCTCATTTCGATAATGCTCTTCCTTCGGTAATAATTAATTTTGTTCGTAATAATAAATAATTACTGACGGAACTATGTGTTGGTAATGCTTACATTTCCGTCGGTAATAATTATTTAAATATAAAAATTTAATTCATTCTGTCGGTGTTGTTCGTCGTTAATGGAATGTTTTTGTCGGTAAAATTTTTTTTCAATTGGTGAAAAATATTAAGTTATGATAATTCCATCGGTAAAAGGCAAATTTCTATCAGTAAAAGGTATTGTTTTTCATCGCTAAAAATAATTTTTTAATGAAAAATATGTCAGTGAAGAAAGCTTTCCGTCTGTAGAAAGTATTTTTTTATCTATAAAAAATATTAATTTAATACTATTAATCGGTAAAAATTATAGTTTCGTCGGTGCAAATATTGTTATTAGTCGGTGAAGTATAATATCATTACTATAATTTGTGTCAGTATTGTATTTTTGTCTGTAATAAATATTAAAATTTAGGAATTCCATCGGTAAACATATTTTATATTCACCAAAAATTAATTGCTCCGTTAGTAATAATTGCAATTCCGTCTGTAAATAATATAATTTTCCATCGGGAATGCTATTATTAATTCATTATACATATATATTTTACACATTAAACCTGAATTATGCATAATATGAATATAATACCATATCCATTTAGCAATCCTACAAACCATAATACAATCACTTGTTGATCACAACAAAAAAAAACATAAATTCATAGTACAATCCAACAACAAATGTAAAGTATATGAATTTATAAAGTTGCAAGAAATAAACAAAAATATTAAATTAGTTTTAAAGGTACTCCAACAAAACAAATGTTAACAACACCATTCTAAAGGCTATCTCAATCTACTTATTTATCTTCTCCGCCATCTCTGGTAGTGGCATCCTTTGAATTAATTCCCTATTGGCTTGCTTGAGAAAATAATATTGGATGACCGCATTCCACCAACTCCAAGATGTTGTCCAATTTACTTTGTAGGCCTACTTGACCTTGTTGAATATCAAGAACTTAACTTTCTAAATTCTCAACTTTCTCCGCAAGTTGCTAGGTTTGCAAAATCGATTCATTTGTTGCAAAAGGTTGGTAGGTTGAAGGTCCATACGCTAAATCAGATGTGGAAGGACATGTAGATGCCGCACTAAACAACTATCTTGAGTCTACCCTACTCCCAAAACCATATACACTTGTGTGTGTAGTTTTCTATTCCCCAATTGCATCATACCATGATTGACCATCGAAACTTGGATGGAAAGAGATATCATCACCATATTTGTCGATCAATGCAACATTATACTTTTCCTATAACACATTTAAAAGTAAATATTACATTTATAACTCATACAATAAAAATGAATGATAAAAAGGAAAACTCATTTAACTTTTATGGCTTCATGCAAATAACATCTAATACACTTATACAATGGTAACTAAAAATTAACATTATAACCAAGAAAATATATATAAAACAAACATTTCAATCACACTTATGAATCAAAACTTTAATGATAACAATTAAAAAAAATGAAAAATGACTCAAATTCACTTACATTGACAACTCTTGACTTGTTGTCTATAAATTCACCCCATCCACCCTTGTGCTTGTGTGTAGCCTGAAAAATTTCTCAATATCCTACCTCCCTACCTAGCTTCTCAGCCTGTATTTTAATTTAAAGTGTAGGAAGACATAAATAAAAGAAAGTGATTGTTCATAAGTACTAATAATTTAACAAAAGTAACACAAAGAACTTCATATCAAAATGACAAAAAAAATAGCAACTGCATAGTACTAGTGCTATAACATAAACCTAACTCCTTTCAATAACAGAAGTATAAAGCTTGAGTTCTTTAATGATTCGAATTATAAAAATAAAGACAGATTTCAAGGTTAAAAAATGAAATAGGTAAGGTATTTTCTAATTGTTCTTTTTCTGCTAGCCTTTTGGGTGTAATAGCAACAAGAACAAATATAAATAAGAGCTTAGTTCTTTCTTGTTGGAGTAGGTGAAATGATCTAATATTTGGTAGCTTTAACAAGAACAATATAAATAATAGCAACAAGAATAGTGCAAGAACATCAAGGCCCACCAACCAATCCAAACAAACCTTATTACACAACTATGAGTGAAACCATCGCATATTTTATTCCTCTCTTCAAAACAAATAAAGTATTTAATTATTTGGTGGCTTTATTTGTCTAATATTATTGTGTGTGGCTCCTTCTTCTTTCTAGAATGCACTCATGGTTAATGCCAAAGCAGGCTTACTCATTTATCATAATCATAATAAATATAAATATTATAATGAATAATATGCACATTTTATTTAGAAAAGTTATATAGTAATTATGTCTTCATTTGGAGAATGTTCATGCATGCATGAGTTTCAAATTTGAGAAATTTGAATATAAGAATAAATAATAAAATAAAACATTAAACAAAGATTAAAAATAATAAAATAATAAAATAATAACTATCACTAACCATGCCATGTTCAAACCAAATCATGCCATGTTCAAACAAAGATTAAAAAAGCATTTTAAGAATATTTTTATGAAACTTTAGGTGAATTGGTACTCATCATCAATGAAAATTACTATCACTAATCATGCCATGTTCAACCAAATAAAATAATGCAAACTAATTTTATATTAATTTTTTTGAGATTTACTGAGGTTAAAGTGTACTAATAATCTTAAAATATGAAATAAATAAATAAATTTTATTATAATATATAGTTTAGAGACTACCTTGTTCATAATGATATAGTTAAGGGATTATTAGTGTACTAAGGCTAATGAGAAAGTTGAGCGAAAGCTAAACCCTTGAAGTATAACCCTTTAAGTAGGAACCCATCTTTATAAGGATCGTAGGGTACTATTAATATATCACATGATATTTATAAAATATAAATACATACCAACTCGATACCATGAACAGCGAAAGGTCGTGAATTGCCAGTGTGCTTTGGAATTCTTCCTTCTTTTCTGTTATGTGGTTTGCCTTTTCCTTTCCTGATTTGGATTGCCATGCATTTGTTCCCCATTCATTATTACTGCGGGCATCCCACACATCCTTTGTGATCCACTCCCTTTCCATTCCTTTGCATTCTTTAATTTTAGTAGCACCAACTTCTTTCATTGGCTTCATCCTCTCATCCGCCAACTTGTGCCTTAATTGTGTTTTACCAGTCTTATCAAACACATTTTTTATTTTGTAGTTATGTTCAAGGTTCCATTTACAATACTCTTGAAAAGAATATTGAAGAATGCCAAGTCATGTGTTCAGCAATTTTGGCAGACATATAAAGCCTTTGAAGCCTCGATACAAGTGGAAAGTAACGCAGAATCTTAAAAGGAATCTTTTTTTGTCTTCTTGCACTTAACTTACTTGACTTATGTCAGGGATGTCTGCATATTGAGCAATATTCTAACTCAATTGTTTCTCTATAAAACAACATGCAATTTTTTGGGCATACATGAATTTGGACATAACCAAGTCCAGGTTTTGTCAGTCTCTTCTTCATTCTATAAAAATCTTCTGGTAAACCTTCATTTGCTGGCATCATAATCTTTACTACTTTTATGAGATGATTAAAACATGAATCACTCATGTTAAATTCATCCTTGGAATTTAAAAGTTGAGAGACAACTGATAACTTTGTATGGTTTACACATCCAGACCACAACGGTTTATCTGCATCTTGTAATAAAGAATAAAAGTTGGAAGCACTTGGATTTGGACTTTCACACTCTACCCTTGGTTCATTACCTTGATTAGCATCAAAACTCGTCATTGCAACATTCATAACCATCCTCGCATATAAATTTTCATTTTATCCTTGACATATCGGTTTCATCTTCAGCCGTGCTTTGTGATGATTCTCTAGTTTGTTATTCTCTGTGTAAAATCCAAGTAGTATAACCATAAGAGAAGCCTTTAAGATAAAGGTGTTTGCGGACATTGTCCGAAATTTGCCATTTATTATTTTGACAACCAACACATGGGCATCTACTTTTATTCCCTTGGACAAAATCATGTTGAGAAAATGCGAAAGAAATAAAATCCTCAATTCCATTAAAATAGTTAGGAATAATGAACCCATCATGGAGTCTCGAATACATCCAAGAGAGGTCTCTATCCATTTCTCGACTCTATTAGTATCATATAAATTTGGTAAGTTCAAGCCACTCAAACAAAAGAAGACTATTATGTTAAAAATGGAGAAAAATATTTTAATACAAATTTTCTTTTAAACAAAAGAAGTCACTAGTGCTTAATGCTTTAAGATATGTCATCATCCTAATTAGATTCTATTATATATTTTTTTATTAACTTAAATGATAAGATATACTATAGTAAAGCCACATTCATGCTAAATAAAAAAAAAAATGAAATTGTAATTGTTAGTACTAATAAATGAACATTGATTTTTTTTTTATTTTAACAATAAGCATTCATTTATTAAATATCTATAATAAATACATTTCAATTCTCACACAGATTTCACTAAAAAAACCAAATAGCATGAATGAATCAACTTACTAAATTCCAATTTATTACATTAGATATCAGTTTCTAAATAGACAAATATAACGATAACGTAATAAAGAAACCAAAATTAGCATGAATGAATCAACTCACTCAATAATTCTTCAGAATTGATATTGCATGCAATCTTCCCTCTGCACCCTTTTTGAAAAAATAATCTGAATACAACAATAATAATCATGAGTTAGAATATATATATATATATATATATTAAAACACACATGGGCATATTTAGCTGTATATTCTTATAGTCCACATCGAGTTGCAAATTTTATGAAATATTGATTTGATTTCTTTTCTCAAACTTAAGTAAAAGGCCAGGTAGTAATTAAGTTTTTAATATACATATTTTATTATTTTTAATATGAGTATATATGAAGAAAATATCATTTAATATGTATTTTTAATTTTTCAATTAAAAATATAAAACACTCACATATATAAATATATAATTATAAAAAAAGAAAATAGTAGCCAAATAAAGGCAGCATTAAACTACAATGCACAACATAATTTACACACAAGAAGACAACCTCATGAGACACAACCCCACCATCATCAAATCAATGAAAAGGAAAGTTCACAAATTTATCTATATATATTTATGAAAGACTTGAACATTGGGAGAGCTTGGTTGGTCTAGACTCTAGAGTCAAATAGGAAACTTCTTAAACTTGTTAACTAGACTTAAATAGACGTCTAACATACATTCACGTTCCCATAACACAATAAACAAGTCCCTATCATTCATAACCACATAAAGCACATGCATCCGTGAAACACTAAGATATATCTTAATTAGTAATAAATATATATTTAGTTGTAATCTTTAAAATGATACAATCAAAGATACTATTATATATTTGTAAAAATATATATATATGCATAGTTTAGATCATTCACAACAACAAATCCCAAGTGTTTAGAAACAAAGATACATAAGGCATGAAAACCACAACTATTAACAAGATGAACACAACAACAATAAACCCCATCATCATCTTCATAAGTTCTTGCTGAAGACGTACTCTTGAATGGAATTACTCTAATCACTATACGGTGATAAATTGCAACTCCAATGAAAGGTCCAAGCCAAAAGATCCATTGCAAAAACAAGCACAAAAAAGTTATTAATCTTATCTTTGATTCATTAAATTGGGTGTACATCAAGATTTCAATTTTTCAAATTATACATGTTCAGAATCAATATTTAGATAACATTCACATTTCTATCACACAAATTAAAGAAAGCTCACATTAGAAAACCAAGATAATACTATCTAGTTCTTGAACCAAGAACTGATATTTCACCTCAATTTCAACTAAAAATCATTCGAACCACATAAATAAACAGCAAATAAAATAAAATAAAATAAACATCGAAAGAAAGCTCACAACACAAAACCTAGTCAATGCCATCAAGTTCATGAACCAAGAACGAATCTTTGATTTAAGCTCAAACCAAGACAATACCGTTAGATTCTTGTTCAAGAACCTACGACTTTCTGCTTAGGAAACAGACGCTCTATCCACTGAGCTACAGGCGATTCATTTTTTTTTTATAACTTTAATATAATATTGCTATAATATAAATATGAAAATTTAGATAAGTCAAAATGGCTTATAATAAAAATATTATCGGGAAAATAAATTAAAAAGTAGATAGAATCTTATTCCAAATTAAAATTAAAAACAGACTTAAAATTCGATACAAAGTTGGTATATATATTATTAGAATGGAAAACTTCATATAGGCACTTTTAATAAAAATAGAAAGGAGTCTTCTTATCCATGATATGTGTAAGCACACTCAAAGTAGAAGCACTAAAAAGTACTATTCATAAATGAAAGGAAGATGATCAAAACATCTAATTGAAGAAGAAGAAAAAAAACCATTTATAACTTCATACATACATACATAAATAAATCGTTTAAGCTCTAAATAACACATTTGCAATTTATATAATTCGAATGAAAAGCTCTACAAAATTAAGCACTTAAAATTATTTTAAAAAAAAGAGAGGGGGAAACATGTTCTAAAGCCAAATGGCACAAATCTGAGTAGATACTACAATAAAACTATCAAAAACCAATTGACAAACCAAAACAAACTCAAATCCTTCAAAGATCAATCAGTCAATCAATCAATTCACAGAACCATCACTCATAGAAACAAAACAATGGAAATGAGATCAATTTGAATAACCTTTAGAAGTGATCTTAGTTGCAAATTCCTCATCCGATGAACTAAATTCACATCTCTGAAATCCAAAGAGAGAGAGAGAGAGAGAGAGAGAGAGAGAGAGAGAGAGAGAGAGAGAGTAGGATCCGGCGGTGGCGGTACCAGCGCAGATGAGGGCAGACAGACCTGAGTGTGTGATCTGGTGCAGATGAGGAGGAGGAGGGTAGGAGGCTAGAGAGGTTTGAAGAGGCAACCTTGGAGATGAAGGAAATTATTGGGAAAGGTTTGAAGAGGCAACCTTGGATATAGGGGTTAGGTTTCTTTACCATGAACAATCTCCACCATTGATCATGACAATCAATGGTGGAGATTAATTCAAACTAATAATTTACCTCTTAAATTTTAAGATAATAAAAAACTAACTTTTTAATATTTATCAATTAAATTTTTTTTACTTTCTTATTGATCACAATGTGCATTAGTCTTTTTGCACATTCTCCAACTAATAAATATATAATCTCCAACTAATATTATTGCTCAGAGTAAATAAATAAATAGGTTGATAAGAAAAAACTTACTTTGATGATTTTACCTCTATTAAGTTTCATGTGCATTGCCCCCTTTAACCACTTGCAAAAATACATGGCACATCTTATGAAAAAATTGGAAAAGTAATTTTACACTCATTTTTAAGATATAGCTAATCAAATTAAAAGTTGAAACAAAAGCTGTTCAACTTACAATTTTATAATTTAAATATTAATTTAACACTAATGATTAATATAAATTAATTATTTTTTATTTTTATCATAAAATAATTTAAAGTTATTTTTTTATAATAAGTTATATAAATAATAATTTATTAACATAAATAATAATTAATATAAATAATTTTTAGAGAATAAGAATTATTAAAATACCGACAGACTTCCGTCGGTAATCGTAAGTCGGTAGTACAATAAAAATATCCAACGTAGTATATCGACGGAGTTCGGTCAGTATGCTATTGTTGGTAATATTAAAACTTATTACCGATGGAATTTTGTCGTGAAGCCCTACAAATTTAGCATGAATCATACAATACCAACAGACTTCCATCAGTAAAAATCGATTTGTAAAAGTATTAAATTAGACCACCGGAATTCCGTCTCTAGTAATAAAAAAATTGTGTCGGTAATCCTTTGGCTCCAAGGGAAAAAATATGGCAGGTAATGTAGCAATGGAATATGTCGGTGTTGTCATCGGTAATTTGGTCGCTTTTAAAAATTTCACCAATAAAAAACTCCGTCAGTATTTTGTTCGTAATTCCATCGGTAAAAGAAAATATTACCGACAGAAAACAGTCCGTCAAAAAAGCTCGGTCGGTATTGGACTGTTTTCTTGTAGTAATACTAGAACAAGCAACATGTTCCTCTCTCATTTTTCTTCCATAATCCACGTTGCTTTTTGAAGTGCCCTTTCATTTTGCAATAAAGTAGGTCTTGTTCTATTTGGAACGAGAATTATCATTTCTTGAATTTGGCTTCATGAATCTCCTCTTCTTTCCAAATTTGTTGGAATTATTAAGATCAATAAAGTTCATGTTGGAATCAGATTCTTGTCCGAATTTCTCCCCATCACAAATTCTTGTTTCTTCTTCAATTCGAAGATGTTTGTGTAATTTTTCTAAAGTGAAACATTCAGAGGAATGCAACAACACCTTTCTATAATCATTCTAACTTCGAGGAAGTTTGGCAATTACAGTTCCGACTTGCAATGATTCACTAACTTAAACTTTCAAATCCTTCAATTTACACACTAAAATATGTAATTCATGCACTTGATCTAAAGAATAAATATGACAAAGAATAGTAAATTCAAATAATTACAATAGAACAAACTTATATGCTCCTTATTTCTCAGTATCGTATTTGAATTCCAAAGCATTCTGGACTTTTCTTTGTGACTAAACATAAGGGAAAAGATCATAGAAATGGTTTGAAAGTGTGTTGAGCATGTTACCATGACAAAATAATTCATCTTTTTGACTTTGAACACGTTCTGCCTTAACTTCTTTGATTCATCACTGGTAGTGACTGAAATTTCTGGCAGATTCAAATCAAGCACATACCCAATTTTCATAGTAGTAAGGAAGAACATCATCTTCTCCTTCCATCAAGTATAATTGGTGCCATCAAAATAATCAAGTGTTTTTTTAATGAAATCTTGGTTCAAGACTTTGAAAGAAAAATCATGATGTTTTACAATTGTAGAAAAAAAATTTAAAAAAAATGTTATAAAAAGTGAGTGAAAGTTGTTGGATTATAGTGTATGTTTTAGGTGTGTGAACACTTTCTTTTTGGAATTTATCGCCCTCACTACACTACAAACAGGTTTAGCAGTAATCCCTTAGGATACAACAAAAATCCCAAGATCAGAATTTGTAAAATTTTTGGCCTTCTGTGAGAAGAACATGTGTATTTATTGAGTTTGAACAGTCACAAAAAATCAATTGGAATTCAAAATAGCATCTTTTTGGGGCATAACTGCAAAAAAGGGAAACTTTAAATTGGCAACCTTTGGACAAAAGAAAAACTGCAAATCGTTTAAAATGTAAACAACAAATTTAGCATTCTAGCTTCACCCCAAGTGCCCATCAAAGACCTTAAACATATATATATATATATATATATATATATATAAAAAGGCCCACATGCACTTCCTTGCCTCACCCATTTGAATTGTTTATTGTTTTGAACAATTTAAACACCTTTACAATGTCTTAGTTATCCGATGTGGGACAAACTCATTTCAACACACACACATACAAACTAACACTAATATAAACAACCTCATTTAGAATAAGTAAGCTTTTAGTACTTTGACTATTTTCCATGTCTTTATGGTCCCATTACTTTTTAAAATATGGCTCATTAGTCCATGAGAAAACAACCATCCGGTTTGCTATCTAACACCACTGGTGTGGCTTGAAAGTGGCTTTATTTTATATCACTATAAACATAACCAGATGGCATGGCATTTTATAATGGCTTAAACTGGTGTAAAAAATATAGAAGTACAAAAAGAAACATTAAACTAATCACAGCTATTAAATCCTACAAATTTTGGATCCAAAACCCAAATTCATCACCCTCTCTCCATCTTCATTTGGATCCCTACCCATCTTTATCTCTGATGACCCTTCCTCTTTCCTCTATGACATCATCAATCGAGTGACCCATCCTACTGGGATTACTTCAGTCGTGTCTCTGACATCCTTAACCAACAACACAGTAGCCACAACCCATTGTTGGAATCCTATCCCACGTCCGCCGAAAGTACTCCATGAAGCCATCACCAAGGAATTTCATTTTGAGGGCTTACAATGTATTTCGAAGAAGTACAATAGGTCCATGAGAGGAAAGCAAAGCGGGAGGACAGATGCCACACCAAAGTGTGAAAATAGGTTGACTCATTGCTTCTCAAGGAAAAATAAGTATTTTCAAAGTAAGTGAGACTTCTCATTTTCTTAATCTTGTGTTAAAATAATGTTACAAAGGCTAATTACCTTCCTAGTTTTGTGCTATATATGTTTTAAGGATGCCCATAGTGGTGGAGTTACACTTGGGAGGTGATTAGTGTTCATACACGTTAAGTATGCCTTTTATTAGTTTTATGTGCACATGTTGTGTATTTATGTTCCTTTGTGCAGCTAGGCTACTAGGGTGTGTAAGGACCTCTCAGGAACATAGCTGGTTGTGTGGAGCAATTTTGTGGCTTTTCATTGAAGATCATTCCAATTTTCAGAAGATAGAAGACTATATCACCAACCACACACTATATGGGTTCACAAGGATAGAAGACATGGTCATATGCACTCTAGTAGGAGTACGGTATAAGAAAGGTTGTAGCACAATATTGTAACTAAGAGAGGGTAAAAGACAAAATAACACATGGCAGGGCACACGCCCGTGTGGGTTCATACAAGCAGAGATGTGGTCATACACACTATAGCTGGTAATAGTACTGTAGTGAAGATAGTGTAACGAAACCGTGTAGCACCATATTACACCTGAGAAATGAAAAAAGGTAGGAAGGCACACGGCCATATAAAAAAAGTCACATGACCATGTGGAGACCCGTCAATAGTAAAATAAAAAGGTTTCTTCCCAATTTATTTGGGGGACTTGGTTTTTTGGAGAGTTTTCAATTAGGAAAGCTTTTAGGTCACCCTTTGGTGATGATCTTGGGCTAGATTGCACATCTTCACCAAGAGGGAGGCAAGCACAAGAGGTGGAACAGCTAAATGTCCAAGGCATCAATGAGTCATCGAGGAGAGATCTCAGATACATCATTGGAAAATCTTCAAAGGTAATGTTCATCCGAGTGGAGATCTCTAGCCTATAATGGGTTTTCTACTTCTTTTTATGCATTTCCATTAATTGGTGTGTGTATGTGTTCCTCTCTCATGAGGAACTAACTTATTTGTGTATTTACACTTGGAAAAAGACTAGGACTTATATATTTGTATAATTTGCTTTTGTTTTCCTTAATTGACATTTTGTTGAGTTGTAACATTGTGTTTCCAATGTCGTGCAATCCATGTTAACGAGAGCTCGATTGTATGTTTCAATTAGTCTGGTGATGAAAGGGATCGCCTCTAAAGGTTAAATTTACCAAGGTTGAAAAGGGTTGAGAGGGTGATCCGTTAGGTAGCTGAGTGTCCCTTTCCCCTTTCGATTCGATTTCCACTAACTTCGTATTGCACAAGACCTTTGCAATCATAGTTGGTATGAGGTATCATAAGAACTCCAGGCCTGGACTTTGTATGGGATTAGGGATCTTTTGATGAAAGATAGGGTTTGATCTATTTTTATAGAATTGGGGTAATCATTCGGTTTTCCTAGAGCTCTAAGTAGTCATAGGTGGCTTAGGCGATGAGAGAGATCACCGCCTGAGCCTCATATGGGACTAGTCACTGGTCACCTTAAAAAGGGACCGATGTGTCTTAGGATACTTGCTACCCAACTTGTCTCATTTAGGAAGCATTAGTTATGTCTCATGCCTTAGTGAAGTCCAAGGGAATTTCTTATTCAAATACACCCTTTTCTTCTGTACCACTCCCTTATGTGCTAATTGTGTGTGATAGTAGTCTAGTCCTTGTTTGAGTTAGTTTAGCTTCATTCACTATTTTTATCTGGTTAAATAGTAAAATAATATCTAGTACTAGTACTATCTAGACCCTGTAGATTTAACTATCCGATCTTCGGGTACAATTTATTGTTTGAATGACCTGTGCACTTGTGGGGCGCATTAGAAGGGAATTACCACATGATTTCTCCTTCATTATTGCTAATGATCTGTTGGTAATTGAATTCTAGATGGTTTCCACCTTATTACCAATTATTGAAACCTCTGCACTAGTAACTTGTGCTCTTTGGTTTGTAACTGGCAGTCAAGAAGCGATAGGAGGAAAGATGGACAGAGTGTGAATACTGAAGATCAAGCATGCCAGCAAAGCTCTATCCCATTTGAAATGCTAGAGCTATTAACACAACATAGTTGTGCAAAAGAAGCAAGCACAAGACAGGATCCTCAACATTGATCTAGTTTGCAGTGACTCATTCCTAAATTGTTTTTTATAATGGCCTTGGGTGTTATTCAACATTGATGTAGTTTCTTGCGTAATTTTGATACTGTTCACCACAGCTAATGTGTAATATAATATATTAATAAATTTTTGAATTTTTTTGGAAAAATGTTATGCTTTGTATTATTTTATATTTCTATTCAATAAACTATAATTGAATACAATGAATATTAGATTGCATCGAGTTCTTCTTGATTATAAGAAAAAGAATGAAATACATTGTAAGGCCTCAAAAAAGGCCTGCCTTGGTGAAATACATTGGAGCACTTCTGGTGGATGCTTGAAAGGATTCCGGCAATGGGTAGGGGTATGATAAGTGTCTAAATGTACATATTTCTGTATATGTATTTGTCGCTTCTAGCATGTATTTTTACTAGAATTGATGCCCATTTTGTGCTTAATCGTGTATTATTTGCTTTGCAGGGCACGGGAACGCCATGGAGGATACGAAGATATAATTTGGGCGAAAAGGAGGAGAAAACCAGGTCGCAGTACTGTAGTGTATCCCCTGTAGATGGAGTACTGTAGCATAGGACTGTAGCACCGACACTGTAGCGAAATCAGTGTAGCTGCCACTGTAGCGCCTGGGGAGTTTTCAAGGCAGAAATCAAATCATGGCATACGGCCTCAATGCTGCCCGGTATAAAGCCCAGGATGATCACTGTAGCACAAAGAAAGTTGATTGATTGAAGGCATACTGGCTCAATGAGGTGCTCATTGAGCCAGTATGGATACTATTTGGAGTGCATTTGAGGAGTCCTCTTGCCCCGAACAGTGTCAATGGGGAGCTCAATGAGGTCCTCATTGAGGTCAATTTGGAGGAAATGATTGGGGTATATTAGGGCATTGGTGAGGACTTTTAGGAGACTTCTTCTTGGCCTCTTGGTCCGCCGCTACCACACAATCTTGAGGCCTTCCGGCCATCCTCCGGCAACGATCCTTGGGGGAAACAAGCACGCATCATCACCAATAGGGAGAGGAGCATAGGAGAAGGAGTTGGAGTGAAGATCTAAGCCACCATTGCATCACCATTCAAGCCTTCATTGATCCAAGGAGATCAAGACCGTAAAGGGAGTTTTCTTGCTTCTTTATTGTCTTTCTTTTCCTTGTATGTTGTATAAGTATCCCTTGTCATGAGGGATTAACTCATTTTGGTGTTTGGATTTGGATGAACTCTAGGGTGAATCTTGTGTATGAACTTGGAATTTTGTTCTTCATTGAATTTGATGGTTGTTTGAGATTCAATCTTTCATGCCTTCATGCCTAGAATTACATATATGGAGAGATCCGTAATTCTACTATGAGTTGTATGCGTAGATGTGACCTACTCACGTATACTAGATCTAGGAGAGATTGAAAGGGGATACTTGTGCCTACACGCCGAGAGATCGGGTGTTGGTAGCCTTCCATTGCTAGGTTTAAGCCGAAGAATAGTAGGTTTACTCCTATTTGAGATTTCCTTAAACTCATTGCAATCATAGGTGAGTTAATCCGGAAGAGATTCCGATTAACACTCGTATGAGATTAGGGGTTAACTGCCGAGAAATTGGGGTTAACCTATTTATCAGATCTCTAGGTCTTAAATGCCATCAATACACTTTAAACCATCCAAGTTCGGGACTTAATGACAATCCTAGGGGGGTTCTTTGTCCAAACACCGCCTTCTCTTTCTTGGCACTCCCTTGTTTATTTATTTATGTGTGTTAGTTACCCGGCCATTGGATTAGCTTAGTTAAGTTTATTTTGTTTTATTTGTTATTCCTACTAAGAGTCATAAGCTAGATAATAGATGAAGAGTGAGTAATAATACTTCCTTGGCCCCGTGGAATACTACGACCCCTGTGTCACTCACAGGGTATTACTTGGCGATCCCGTACACTTGCGGGCGATCAATCAGGGTACTACGTCAATGGTTGAGGATGCCAGAGACTGGATTGAAGTGATTCCAGCGGGATGGGGCACTCGGTTGTCGACGTCAAAGGGAAAAGGGGAGGGTCGTTGAAGATGAAGGCGGATGGGGATCATGATAAAGGTGGGGATAGATGATGAGATGGATCGGTTGTGATGAATTTGGGTTTTTGATACAAACTGTATAGGATCTGATAGTTGTGATTAATTTAATGTTTCTTTTTTTACTGCTTTATTCTTTACACTAATTTAACCCATTATAAAAAGCCATGTCATATGATTATGTTTACAGTGATACAAAATAATGGCACGTGTAAGCCACATCAACGATGTCAAACGACAAACTGAATGGACATTTTTTCGTGGACTAATGAGGCACATTTTAAATTGAAAAGGGACAATAAAAACATGGAAAATAGTAGGGAATAAAATATTACGTTTTGAAAAGTAGAGGGATTGTACGGAGATTTAAACCTTGTTCTTATTACATCACTTATTTATATATAATTAATAAAAATGTCAATAAATATAATTGTTTTTATGAATAATTTATACCAATATTATTCAAAAAATTCATTTCTTTTTAAAATAATATTAAATATTTATAAAAAAATTATTAACATATCTTATTTTTTTAAAGATTACTATTGATAAATATTTATCAATAGTAATGTAATGATTTTTCACGTATATGTCCCCAAAAACAAAGAAATTACCCAACAACTACTTAATTTGTACTTTAATAAAATGTGCAAGTTTATTTTTAAACATAAAATATTTGCAGCGACGTGCAAGTTGATTTCCAAAGCTCATAGTTTTTCAACTAGAATTAATGTTAGTTACAAAGGCTCATAATTTTGCCACCACAAAGTTATGGTTGTAGCAGCTCAAACTATTAGCGACATGTAATCCTTCTTTGTCACAAATGCTTATAGTATTTTTGCAATAATGAGGGTGTCAATCACACGAGCTCATAGTTTTTGTAATGGGAATATATGTTGGTCATAAAAGTTCAAAGGTTTTACAACAGATGTATAGTTTTTTGAGACATTGTTGGTGGTCGCAAAAACTGATGGCTTTGATGACTGGTATTTTTCTTCGTCGCAAAATTCCATAGTTTGTGTGATGGATATTTATTTTTTTCATAAAAGCTTATAATTCTTGCAATGCTCACAAAATAATCTTTTTGCGAGGGAAATTTTATGCCGTTGCAAAAACTTCATTACAAAAGCATGTTTTTCTTATATTGTGGAATATCTACAAATAACATATATAAATGCCGAAATCAGATAATAACTCAAATTAACAAACAATTAGAGTAATAATAGTTCTCCTTTTGGTAGATATTATATAATATACAGTCATAACTTAAATGCTATTCAATACTTTATAGGCAATTAACTTTCTCAGTAATTTATATTCTCGATCAAATATACATGACGTATTTGTATATACAAATATACTTGACTAAAGAACAAAATTTACCTCAATTATGTGCATTATTCATAAAAAAAATAAATAAATTTACTATTGGATAAATCCTGAAGTTCTATGATTAACTAACATCAAATCACACATTTATTTCACTAATAAGCATTTCATTTATTTTATGGATAATTAACAATTTATGCATGATATCATAATTTAGTTTAGCCACTTTGGCAACTACAAACTACATAATATATAATCATACATATAAATATAATTGGCATTGGTTACCAAGATACATAATAATCAAAAGAGACTACAAGTAAGCCATCTACAATATACTTAGAGAAAAACAATATTTTTTTATTCTTTGCCAGTTTTATATATCAAAAGAAATAAATCAAAAACACAATATTCATATATATATATATATATATATATTCATTAAAACTAATAATATAAACCTATTGTCAAAAACTAAAATAACTTGGTTAGCCCATAAATCAGATGTGTTTTTGAAAACTTATGAAAATTGCAATAGTAAATATTAAAACATAAATACAATATTTATTCTTGAAACCTAAACTTACTCTGATGCCATATGGAAAATTTTCTTATACACAAACTGCACATGTACGAAGATCTTAATATAGAATTATGAACAAATAATTTAAATATTCATAATATAGATTTAATTTGATGCTCAATTTAGTGAAGCCTTTTCATTAGGCACTACCAACAAATAATAATAATAGTAATAAATCAAGTTTTACTGCAATGCCTCGGTTTATACAGAAAAAAGGGGAGTTTTAATTTGAATAAAATTCATTATCTCTACTCTGATGAAAATTAAGTTTAAGTTTAAATAAAATTATATTTGATAATGATAAAAATAATAATAATAATAAATAAATAATAAAAATAATAAAATATAAAATATATGAAAAAAGAAATGTGCACCGGATGGATAAGGATTAAATAATTCAAAATTTTAAAATCAAAATTCAAATTTCAAATCCCGGATATTGGGGACAAAGAGGAGATGGATTAAAAAAAGAGAAGGAAAAAAAAGAAAGGAAAAACGGAGAAGAAAAAGGCTCATGAATGAACCATCTCTTTGGATGGTGGGACCGGTTGGGATAAAAAAAAACGAGAGAAGAAAAAAAACTCATCAACACATTGACATGCATGGATAAGTGGATCTCTATTGATGGTGGGACCCGGGGGAAAAGAATTGGTTTTGATGCTAGCCATGCATGAAAGGGAAGCATGTTTTCATTTCTTCTTTTATCATATCAAGCCAGTCTCTCTCTCTGTCTCTTTCTCTCTCTCTCTCCTTCAATTTCCATCCATAGACGACTCATCAGATCTGGATGGCAAGGACGCCAGCACTAAACCCTCCACTGCCCGGATCTATGCTCCATCAACCATAAGCATCCACATCACAACTTTGGATGGCCTGGTCAACATTAACTCTTTCTTAATGATTGTTGTCTTCATCGACCTCTCTCTCACCACACGGGGAAGTGAAGCACTCTCTGATTCCACAATACCATGTTCAACCATCCATGTGCATCTTTCCCAGAGTGGGACCCGCCCTTGGCTTTTACTTAATGAATCATGCATGTACGTAGGGAAAGAGGGATGCATGCTCTCCATCATATTCTTTTTTTCCATCCTCTCTTTCTCATTGTATTTTCTCCATCTCTCTCTTCGAGAATCCATGAAGAGAACCGGTGTGGTGATGACCGCGGAGTTGTCGGCGACCTTGCTTGCTACCTCAACATGCTCCTCCTTGTCGCTGTCTCTTTGCACGCATGTAGGTTAGCACATATATGCATGCTATTCATTCACTCTCCCGCTTTCTTTTTCTTTCTCTGTGAACGCCATCATGAAAAAAAAAGTGAGAAAAAGCTACGGATACAGCGTGGTGGTGATGATATATGGCTTTTGCCGCCATCGTCACCCTAGCAGAACCTAAGAAGTTAAGCAAGCATCGTTGGAGTCAGGTGATACCTCCTTCGGCTCCGATTGCTTCACCCACGGCAAGCAAGATGATGTTCATAACTCTAGCAAAAATCTCGAGGCATGCCTTAAGAGGTTAGTCAATTGCCTATAGCTTTAAAGAGGTAGATAGTCTTATGAAATTCCATGCAAGAAAATACTTTCTAATTACATCCATGCAAAATGTCTAGATTTTATTTTTACAAAAGAAAAAAAAAATCCTCATAACACATGCTTTTATTTTATTCATTTATGCCCATGTTAATTTTTGTCATGGTGGAACCAGCTACTTGGATTACGTTACGAACCATGCACTCCTGAGTCAAATGAGTAATGAATTGTATATCATGATAGCATGCCTTTGTGTATTACATGCCAGCATGCTTTCTCAATCAAAACCTCCATCTCATGCCTTGCCTTTAGATTTAGCTAATATTTCGATCTAATCTGAGACAGAATGTTATTGTTCGATATTTTGATTCTTTGTTAAAATAAAAGAAAAAATGAGGGGTTCCATTACAAAATTTGGCAAAAGAAACTTTGTCAAAAAATTGGGCTTCATTACAAAAGTTATGGAGAAATAAGAAAATTAAATACTTGAGGACACATATGCAAAATTATGAAAATGTGCGAAAATATGATAGCTCGACGTTTAACTGCAAAAGCCATGGAAAATATGAAAATGTGAAAGTTTTGAGGGTTTATTTGCCAAATTTTATAAAATGTTATAAAAAAATGAAAAGTTAGGGGGCCTAAATGGAAAAAAAAGGGGGAGAAAAAAAGGTTTTTCTCTTTAAGCTCATGGACCCTGTTTGAGGCCATTGACTCTCTTAGAAGTCATGAGGAAATTCTAAGATCCTTTTATACTCTTTTTGAACTCATGGACAATGTTTGAGGCGATTGACACTTTTAGGAGTGATGAGAAAATTTCAAAACCCTTATAACTCTCTTTGAGCTCATGGACCATATTTGAGACCATTGACTCTCTTAGGAGTGATGAGGAAATTCTAAAATCCTTTTAAACTCTCTTTAAGCTCATTGACCCTGTTTGAGGCCATTGACTCTCTTAAGAGTGATGAGGAAATTTCAAGACCTTCAAAAGAAAAGCATTCTTAAACAAAAAAAAAAATCAATTCAAATCAAATGAAAATTAAGACATTAAAATAAAAAAAAACAAAATAAAATAAAATGAATTCAATATCTCAAGACGCCAAGAAGTCAAGACTCAAAGAGTTTCACAAGTCAAGACATAAAAAAAAAATCAAATATACCGACAACTGAACTCAGCAGTCTCAAGACATCAGAAATTGAAGACTTAAAGAGTTTCACAAATCAAGACATGGAAGAAAATTAAAGAAAACCAACACTTTCTTCCATTAGAGAATCCATGACTTGAAATCCAAAATCAAATCCAAGATGCAAACTTAAAATTTCCAAGACTCAAGGTTCAAACATATCAACAAATGAGCTCAACAACTTCAAGACTAAAGCATTGAAGAGTTCACATATCAAAAAGTTTCACAAGCATAAAAGCCGAAGCTTTTCAAAAGTTAAAAAAAAATCATTCAAGCTCGTGATTCAAAGAGAATCCATAACTTAAAATCCAAATCAAATGTCGACGTTATCAATGAGCTCAACAACCTCAAAGCTAAAGCGTTGAAGAGTTCACACGTTGCAAAAGGCTTCACAAGCATGAAAGCTAAAGCTCATGAAAAGTCAAATCATGTTTGCGATTCATTAATGCAGAGAATCTACAACTTGAAATCCAAATCAAATCCAAGATGCAAGTTTAAAGTCCAAGATACAAGTTTAAACAAATCAACAAATGAGCTTAACAACCTCAAGGCTAAAGCGTTGAAGAATTCACCAGTTGCAAAAAAGTTTCACAAGCTAGAAAATCAAATTATGTAATATCAAGTTGATGATTCCTCAACATAGAGAATCCATAACTCAAAATCTACATCAAAATCTAAGAAGCAAAATTCAATATCAAAGACCAAATGTCAAATGAATCAATAATTGAGCTCAACAACCTCAAGACTATAGCGTTGAAGAGTCCACAAGTTACAAAAGTTTCACAAGCCTAAAAGCCAAAGCTTATGAAAAGTCAAATCATGTTCATGATTCATCAACATAAAGAATCAACAACTTGAAACTCAAATCAAATTCAAGTTCCAAGTTTCAAATAAATCAACAATTGAGCTCAACAACCTCAAGGCTAAAGCATTGAAGAGTTCAAAAGTAGCAAAAAAATTCACAGGCATGAAAGCTGAAGCTTATGAAAAGTCAAATCAAGTTCCAAATCAAGTCCAAGATATAAATTCAAATATCCAAGACACAGGTTCACAAGTTTCCAAACTATGTTCAAGATGCAAATTTCAATTGTTGGTGAAGACTAAAAGTCAACAAAAGTCAAAGTGTGCTTTTCGGTGAAATAGACGGAAGGAGATAAAAGGCTACAATCATTGTTGTGTCAAGATGATTAAATTTCAAACTTCTTGTACTTTCAATGAAGTCTATGAATTCATGTTATTAAAATGAATAAAATTCATTTGTCAGAATTTGTTTCTTTGTTCACACTTATTTCTTAATCGTATGTTCCTGCGACAATGTCTAGGGTAATTAAAATTAGGGGCATTCCTCTAATGGAAGTCATAAACCCACAATCCTTTGAAGTCTAAAAAATAATAAAATTTGATTTGTGATCTGTTATTTTTGCTGGTCGACCCTAATTAAAGGCCCTGTGAAAAGAAAGGAGCCCACAGTCTCTTTCCTTTATTTATTGCTTTTTAGTTTTCATAGTAAATTCCTCATGTTTGTTATTAGTAAACCCTAATGAACAAAGACAAGAACGAATTATTTATGTTTTCTCTTTAATATGATACATCAACCAAGTAATTGGTTGAATAGTTAAGACTTAACCACTATTAAATATATTTTGTTGTTACCTATTAGTATAATTAGGCAATTTTGATTTCGGGTCACACATAATATACCTCTATCAATCTTTCTCACCACTAACAAATCATAAATGCCTTTACTCATCTTATTTATGAGCATGGTCACTGATGATTTTTTTTTAAAAAAAATATCACTAATTTTGTGTTATTTTTTAACTATTAAATTTACACATGACTCAAAAAATTCTGAGTGGCACTATAATATGAGTTTTAGGATAGAAGTCATTCTTTCTCAATCTTTGATGTTCAACTCTATATACAGCTATTTCATAATTTATGAGGCAAATTCCCTTACTCCATGTGTGTATTGCATATAAATGTTTAATTTGAAATATAGACAAAGCATTTTAATTAAAGAAACAACAACATCATGCATAGAGTACTTATGATAAAATGTACAATGTAATGGCAAATGAAACAATACCGAGTAGAAGAAGAACTCGAGTAAAAAGCAGAATTTTTGAAGAGAAATAACAAAAAAAAAATAATTACACATTAATAGAATTTACAACCTCTTCAACAACTAATTGAAAAAATCAAAATCATTTGGAATTAGGAATCTGACTCATTCAGTTTCTAGATCTTTTCAATTTCTTTTACATTGCTGGATATAAACAAATGCAAAAGTTCGCTTTCAATTATGGCTTATAGGTTGGTCAGATATATATATATAGCTTTGTAGGAGTGGAAGAAAAAAGTAAGAAATTTTAACTTACTTGTTTTAGTTAACTGACATGACCTGAAGAAAAGATAAGGTTAATATTTTATATTTATAGCCCTCTTTATTTATACAAAACCCAATGTTAATAAATAATGTCAATGCTTCATGTCTCATCACTATCTTATTTGAAAGGGGGCACGAAGTAAAGTTTTTTTATGACTCTATCTATAACGGGTCATTAATAAAAATCTAATCAAAATCAAAATTTGATGATGTGAGACTTTATCAATGTCATGCTAAGTCTACCACCATCACCACCAAGCTTATGTATAGACTTGTCAAAAAAAAAATCTATGATTGGTGAGCTTCAGATCTAGTCAATAATTAGATCAAAGGGGGCAATCTCACTGAAATTGAAGCCTGAGATATGACAGCAAAAAAGTTTGTATTAGTGAAAACGAAGTTGCTTCTAAAGTCATGGACCTTTGTCTTTGGTTGACTTGTTGCATATAGGGGGCTAGTCAATAAGAAGTTGCACGGGGCACAAGGTTCCATACCCGCAACTCTTGCCAAAGTTTCAATAAAATAAAAATAAATGAAGAAAATAGATGAAGAGATGTGTGGCCCTAAAGTACATATTGTACAGGTGATCACTAAAATGGTCAAATAACCACTTGAGCCAAAATTTCATCTCACTTGATTAAAAAAATCAAAATCAAAATCAAAATCAAAATAAAAAATCTAAATAAAAAATAAAATAAAATGATAATAATACAAAAATAATTTAAACAAAATCATATCTCACTCCTGCATGCCAGCAAAAAAAAATTCAATTCAAAACTTATCAACTCCATCATTGAGGATAAGTGGAAGAAGTCTCATGTTTAAATATTATGGTGGATGTCGGAATGATAATATTTGTGTATCCAACCATTCATCCTTTAACTCCTCGGTTACGAGATCATCTAGTGCAGTTCAATTACTAGAGGGTTAGTTTTCTCTACAAGGTGTAGCACCAGTGACATTAAGGTCTTCAAATTCCTTTAAAGATCTTGATGATGTAGCTAAAGAAATAATAAATGAACTTCGTGATGAGGTGCAAATGTGGGAATGACATGCTCAAAAACTAACGATTGATATTGAAATAAAAAGAAATTAGAAAAGAATAAAAAAATTAAAAAAAAAAACAACAACAACAACAAAAAAACCAGGATTTTTGCATGATGGAGCAATGCTCTCGAGGCAAATATCACTCACCATGCATGCATAGTGGGTCCCATCTTTTCATGTATAGAGGATTCTTCTATGAGTTTTCCATGCTCAAAGTTTGGCATGCTCTTTAATATTTTTCTTTAACCTGGGTGTGCAAGTATGCCTTCCTATATCGTCAAGCCTTCCTATCTCTCTCGTTGATGAACCGTTGAGTTAGTAACAAAAAATTTTAGAGCAGATGAAGTTAAAGGCAACTCTAGAAATGGTGATACCTACTTCACCTGTAGCGTCTGATTGACAGCAAGCCAGTGCAACAGAAAACATACATGAAGGTAATGCCAAACGTGAACCTTCGACATCCAGTATTCAAGACAAGTCATTTGCTTGACCACCACCTGCCATGCAGCGTTACCCTAGCATGGGGAATGTTGCTCACAATTGGAAACTTGACATGATCAACACTACAGGTTGGTGATGGGCCACTCATTTTGCGCACGTGTCACATATCATGGGGAAGTAGTTATAGCGATGTATTCAAACCAAAATATGCCAAAGGAAAAGCTTAGCAGAGGACTGGGTATGCAAACAGCTTTCATGCTTGGTGATCTGTCAGCAAAGCAGTTAAATAGCTCATATCTACAACCTCATGGTGGTGGTGCAATGGAGGCTCTACCATGATTTTCATGAAGTTGAACTTTGAGTTTGGGGTTCTCCATTGCTATTTTGATATACATAGCTACTTGGTCTTGATCAAACATTCGAGCTACCTTGCATCCATAAGTTCGGTTTAGGTAGCTATAGATTTGAGAAGTTTTATAAGAAGACTGCAGTCTCATGAAATGCAACCTTGGACCAACAAACTTGTGCTTTATATAGTTTGTGACATATTCTTTTACATGAAAGCATGTGGACGCCAAGAAAGGATGATCCCATGTTGTTGGTGAGAAGAATCTTCAATTAATAAAAAAAAAAAAGGAAACTTACATATGTTAAAGTTTGAAAGCTGGAAGTTTCTTTGATGGTGTTGCTCCAATCAAGGTATTCATTAGGTGACCAAACTATCTTTGATTGTCCTAAAAATCCTTTCAGATCATAAAGACATGTTTAGTTTTCAATCTGAATGGTTGAAATTTGATTTGAAGTCTACATGATTTATAGATGAAAGTAGGACTGTGGGTCATGATGCAGAATTTCTGTTTCTTTATGTTCAATGTTAATCAATGTGTTAATCGGACCATGCTACGGATTTGGATCGGTCCGAAATTTTTTGTGAAGATGCCAAACATGATGATGTTTAATATGAATGGTTACGATCGAGCCTCAAGTCCACTAATTGTTAGAATAAAATCTCAAATCACTTATTAAATTCATTGATGATTGTCATCACACCATATTCAAATTCTAGCTCAAGATCCATTGGTCAAAAGAGCTTTAATCCTCCTGAAATTTTTTCTACATAATCAAGGTGTTCTAATTTTTAATATGAATGGTGATGATTGCATTCTAAGTACATATGACTATCATAAAAGACTCAGCAATTCAAAGGCAGAATCTGCCCAAATTCTTGCCCAGCTACCTTGTCATCAAACCATGCATCGCCTTACCAAATCATATTAAATTTTAGTGAAAATGTTTATAGTCGTTTGCAAGGTCCTTATATCTAAGATGAAGGGTGGAGATTGGATTTTGAGCTCATTTGATCATCATAAAATTTTGAGTTCAAAGACCATGTCTATCTAGTTCTCTGTTTGCCAATGGTGCTATCAAGTTGATGAACGGCTTATTAAATTACTCTAGATTTGGCTGAAAATATTTACAAATACAAGGCCCTTATTCAAAAAACAAAAAGGATGGTGAAGATTATATGCGAAGCTTGAGATATCCATAAAGAAAGTCTAAAATATTTATTGCTAAGAAGAAGACTAGAACGACATGGAATTTCATTCCATTTATTAGATTAAGCTAACAAAGATATAAAATAGCTAATGTCTAAAATAAAAAAAAGAACAAAAATAAGAAAGGAAGATAAATTAAACTAAAGTTGTGATTTCAATTTCTCATAGTTGGTGAGAAGTTCTTCAACTAACGATGATAAGTGTGAATCGTCACCCCATCCAAGTGCTTCGAGTTTCTTTAAGACAATATCAAGGGATTTGTCTACTTCTTCTATTGAAGCAATGGTCTTTAATAGGTCCAAACTTGAGTTGATAAGGTACATGCCTTCCTCTTCTTGAGCTTTCAAGTACTCTTTTTGGGCTTCCAACTCTTGTAGCTACTTTTGTGTTTGTGTAAGCCTCATTTTAGCCTCATCAATACTTTGAGTTGTTACCATGATGGCTAATTTTTTGTCTTCAATGACCCTTGCACTCACCATTAATTTATTCTTCTTCTCCATGTGGGGATTCTCTTCTTTATCCTTCATGTATTAAACAAGCTTTCCAATGTCAAGTACTGATAAGTGCTTGTGTGATAAGAATGTGAAGTATTCTTTTCTTATTTTGAGCATTACTTTTATCATATTTTAGCAGTAATACTTGTGCATTTGTGTTACTTTCATGCATATAGGGTTGTGAAGCCAAATGTTAAAGAAAGAAGCCAATGTAGATCGTGAACGCACTATTTGGAGGAAATCTTGAGAAGGATCAAACGCGAAAACATAAGTCGGGTTCAAGATGCGAGAATATATGTCAACCACCTTGTATTCAGGCTAGCACAATGATTTGGAGGGGCACAAAGGTAGTCACATTCGAGTATCCCGATTTGTGCATTGATAGCAAGAGCTTCACCAATGAGGCTGTTTATTGAAGAAGAAAAATGATCTACGATGTAAACGTGTGCCCGTTTAAGTTACCTCGATGAAAACATGGATTCGAGAGTGTTTCAGGCCGGTACTGTAGTAGGGTATTGTAGTAAAACAATGTAGCAATTTACTGTAGCAGAAACTATTCACAACCGGCTGAGAAATTGAATTTCAGAGGATCCACACTGGCGTGTGGAAATTACCCACACCCGTGTGAAAAATCCACAGGGGCACCCACAGGGGAGTGTTGATGCCCGATTCCAGCCCTTTAAAAGCTGATTTTCAGCCCGATTTCAGCATTCTTTTCTCTATCTTTTCCACAACTTTCAAGAGGGAGGCATCTAGAGTTTTGAGAGGTATTAGCAAGGATTTTGGAGAGGTTCTACGGCTTCGACATCGCGCTCCACTTGGAAGAAGATTATTGGGGGAGCTTTTGCCAGCACCGATGTGGCGAGGTGTGTCCTATGCCGGATAAAGGGACCTTTAGAGGAGACGAGGCCACTCCACAATACCTTCGACGCGACTACTAAGGGGGTTTATCGATTACTTGTTTTTACATTCGATTTCATTGTTGATTGTAACTAGCTCCATGGAGAGCTAAACCCCCTAGTGGGTACTTGGATTTGTGAACCCTAGGATGTATTTGTTTCATTAAACCTTTTATTATGCTTTCCTTAATTGATGTTTTAATTGAGTTCCAATCTTGAATGTTTGATTGATTGAATGCTCCCTTAGAGTGACACTAGGGTTGAGAGTTCACCTTGGTAACCCTTGTGAGTGAGTGACACACCACGAGAGTTAGACAAAGCTAGATTAGAGAGGATTGAGAGGGTGAGTCGAGAGGTAGCGGAGCGTCCCCCCCTTCGACATGATTTATCCTACCTCTATTTCCTTGAGTTCTTTGTAGTCATAGTAGAGTGAACGTGCTAAGGGATAACCTTCCGCTAGGGCTTAGTCGCAAAGGCAACGGAGTGAAGCGTTGAAGTGATTTTAACACCTAGGGCTTAATTGTGACTAGGGACCACTCACCTGGACCAAAGGGTTAGGTCTACATCTAGGAAGAGGGTTTATCACTTGGAATCCCTAGACCTCCATGCAATTCTATGTTTACAGTGGTTTGAAGGTAAATCATAGAAGATAGTGAGTATGGATAAGTAAAGAGAGTAACTTAACTTAAGTCATTTGCAGCATTTCAACTTACAATAGATTTGCTGTAAGTTGAAATGTTGTAAAACAATATGAAGTTGTCAAAGTTTTCACATGTAAAAATCATTTCACAGCAAATTAAATAATGTTTTAAATGTAAAATCACTTACATCACATCTATCATGAAGCATTTTACTATATTTCATATGAAAAATTTTAATCACAAAATAAGAAAGTCAATAAATACTTGTACATGGGATTGTTATCCAAATTTTCGTGAACTAGTAGATTTTTTCACTGAAAATATCAAAATATCATTGGATATCTCTTACATTATTGATAAGTGCTAAATAGTTCATATTTTCTATATCATTTACACTGCATTCTGCATGGATTCTGACATATTTATCACCTAATTAGTACAAAATTTCAGTCTTTTGTTCACTCGGCCTTTATTTCTGTTTTAAGAAAAAAGAAAAGAATTCAGGGGTGTTTTGAAGCAAAATAAGCCAAGTTGCTGAATTAGAGCTTCACCACGGCTCATAACGGCCATGGTAACATCTCACCAAGGCCATTGTCCATTTCTCATCACTGCCATTATCAAGTCGTGGTAGTATGGAACCATTGGAAGCAATATAGGAGCCACAACGGCCTCACAACAGCCTTTGTGAAAACCCATCATGCCTGTGATCTAGCCATACAATGGCCAAAGAGCCATGCTAGGATTCAACTTGGAGCCCAAATAATAACTTACTTACCAGGGGCATCACAACGCCCATGGTAAGGCTGTGACGAACTCGATCCTATAAATACTCTAGCTTCTCAAAATTCAGGGGGATTCTTTTGTCGAATAAGGTAGGGCAGCCGGAGTTCTTGAGATCTAAGTGGTTAGAGATGAGTTTCTTCCATATTTTAGTATATTCTGGCAAGTTTCTCAAGGATAATCCAATGATCATCATCAGAGAAGGGCATGTGAAGGAGTTCAGTGTCATCTTGTCAATCTTGGTATCCTCTCACCCTCAACCTTGGCAGACCTATTAGAGGGAGTTAGTTTAGAAATTATTTAAATGCTTACTTATTCTTTGGTCTTGTGTTTCTTCCTTGCTTTTATTGATTATTTTATGATCCATAAGAACCTAATTCGAGGGAAATTGTATGTCTAGGTCCCTCGATTATTGTTTATGAATATTGATTGATAATTTAATAAATCTTTCTAGTCTTTTATGAAACATTGCATGTTTTCTTGAATGATATTCTTGTTAATGTGGATGCGAAAGATATGCCCCCACATTAGGAGACCCATGCTTTGTTCGATATATGCATGCAATAAGAAGTTAGGTATTGCTAGATCTCTGGATTAGGGATTGATTGCCCCTTAGGCTTAGGGTTTAATTTGTCCTTTCTATAGGAGTTCTAGTACTTAAGGCAAACATAGGAGGTTGGGGTAGGAAGAGATTCCACCTTAAGTTCCTAGTGATTTAGAACAAGTTGCCAAGACATAGGAATTAGTAGGCCTTTGAACTACCCCGGTCCAAATTCTAGAACACTGACATACCCCTTGCGTTTGTGTACCACATGTACACGGGTTGTTGAAATAATAAAATACCCCAGTGAGTGGTTAGTCAAATCCACAGGGAATAGATGTTTAGAAACAACTAGTATTGCTATTTAGCTAGAATGAAAACCAATTTGTGATATTGATTCAGAATATTAATGCAAATAAAAGTAATAGAGAAAGGAAAAAGCAAGAGGAATAAAGAGAGATAATCGATGGTAAAATGGGGTACTCGAATAATGCTTACCCTAGGATTATTGTTTCCATTGAGAAACTACTATTATGCCTCCTAATTGAAATTTAATGTGCCGTGGAGATCCAAAGACACTCATGCAACTAAGCCCTAGTGGAGAAGGACTCTTAGCACTTCACTCTATCATGATCGCAAAGAACTCTTGGAACATGGAGGTAGGATAAATCACATCGACTCACCCTCTCAACCCTCTTCAACCTCACTAAGTCTAACCCTAGTGAAGTTTTCACCATTTCAAAGAATTAACTAAATGGATTCTCAACCCTAGTGTCACTCTAAGGGAAAATCATAACAATAAGCATGCACTATTGAAACTCAATTAAAACATCAATTAAAGAAACATAATAGAAGTCAAAGAAAAAAAATCACCCTAGGGTTTACAAGTCCAAGCATCCACTAGGGTTTAGTTCTCCATGGAGCAATACAAAATCAAAGATGAAATCAAAAATAAGTGTAAACAATCCATAGAGATAACCGCCTTGTTGTCCATGTTGATGGTCTTCAAGAGCCGCCTTGTCTTCTCCAAAGACTCCTCCGTCAAGCCTAGGGCACACCCTCGCTGAATCAAAGCTATCGAAAACTCCCGCGATAACTCCCATCTTAAGGAAATCGATGTTGAATACCATAAGAATGCTCCAAAATCCCAACAAAAACCTCTCTAAACCCTAGCCGCGCTCTCCACAAAAGATTGGCAAAAGATTGGAAAAAGATCCCCAAATTACACTCTCGAAGCGGTATTTAAAGGGCTGAAATCGGGCATCCACATGCTCTTATGGAAATTTCACTACGAACAATACTGCTACAGTAATTTTGTTACATTAATTTGCTACGGTGAACTGATGCGGTACTTTTGCTACAGTACTCCCGACTTCATTTTCTTCATAGAGGCCGCATGATTGTGCACACATCCATGCGGTAGATCATGTCACATCTTGCTTTCAAACACATTGACGAAGCTCTTGACGATATCACACAAGTAGGAGCATATGAGCATGATTGCCTTTGTGCCACTCCAATTTGTATATTCACTTGCACAGTTGGAGGTTGGCACACACCCGACAAGCGGGCGAACACAACTTGTGTCTTGATCCTTGTTCGGTACAAGAGATTCCTCAAAAATTGCGTCCATGATCTATTTTTGCTTCCTTTCTTCCAAACTTGTCCCCACAACCCTAAATGTACAAAAGAACATAAATACACATGAATGAGCCATAAAATTTTATGAAAGTAATGCCCGATGTAAGAAAATTGTGCTTAGTAATATTTATACAAGCACTTATCAAACACCCCCATATTTAAACTTTTGCTTGTCCTCAAGCAAAAATAAAACATTAAAGCATTTAAGAGGAACAATTGAAAGTGCTCAACCTTAGGTTTACCAAAAGTATGCAAAAGAGGCATTCTAGAAGCAAGGAAAATTCAAATATCATTACTCTAGCAAAAAACTTAAATCAAAAAGGACAACAAACACGATATTGTCTAAGTGCGTGTAGACTCACTCACATCAACCCAACATGTACTTCTTAAAGTTCTTATTAAAGAGGACTTATTTATACACAAAACAAGAAGGTAATAGATTCACACATCCTCTAAGGTAGTCCTTTCCTAAGTAGCCGCCAAGGTGGCTTTCACACTTTTGAGGTGGTATCTCTTTCTACCGGGGTAGTAGCTTTCACTCATCCTATTAGATAGCTCTTTCTCTCATTAGGGTATAACTAGTATCTGACTTATGATAGTAGCTTCATACTTCATAGGTGGTAGCTCTTTTCACCCGCAATGCACAAACAAAAATATTCCTTCTTTTCCTTTCATTCATCATTATTTTTTTTTTCAAAAATTTAAACCAAAACAATGTTAAAACAGTCCCATAAATGTTGAACTTAAGTTTCCACAAGGTTTAATGAATGAGTAGTGCAACAAGAAATAATTGGGCAAAAATTTCTTAAAATTCAAGTAAAACTAGAGCATGATGTTATTCAATGTTCAAAAATCTCCTAAATTTAATAATACAACCGTTTGCAACAAAGGTGAATCACAATTGCCTACATGAGCATGAACATAAAACGCATAAGTATAGAACATGTGTAATGTGAACGCCCCCTACACTCCCCCTCACACACACACACACACACACAAAAGATGTATATTTCCCCTCAATGTACGCATGCAAGCACAATAGAGAATAAAACAAGTAAAAACATGTGTGTGAAGATGTGCAATTGAAATAATACTCCCCTGAACTTCTAATGACAAATTGGTAGAGTTACAATCATTGAAAGTTGAGTTCCAATGGGTTGTGGAGTACACACGGCCATATGGGATGCCACATGAACATGCCAATGACTATTCCTCAATTCCAAGACTCATAAGGCCATCTGCACGTATACACAGGGGGTTAAGTAAAGCTAAAAAAACAAAATAAAATTGAGTCTATAAAGATATGAAAATGAAATACAACTCGATACAACTAAAAAGCAATAAGATAAACTCAAAAGGAAAATCCTTTCTGCGTGATACAAGTCCAAAATAAAATACTGAAGTAAAATAACAAAAGTATAAAGAAATATAAAGACGCCTTAACCGTCAGTGTCATCCTCTACTGGTGCTAATGCTACTACTGCTGATGGTGATCCTGGTGCTGCTAGTGATGGTGGCGTTGGTGGTGCTGTTGATGCTCATTGTCTCATGACAAATGGCGAGGTCATGTCTCGCTCAAGAATCTGCTGGAGTATATCAAGACGCGCCATCACTTCAGTGTCGTTCGCAGCCTAAGTTGGACAAACCTCAGCAAAGTCTGTCTGTAATACTTCTACAGCACTCTTGAGCCTCTCATAATGATCATGGACTCGAGATGGAGAAAAGATATGCACTGGAGGGGGCTCTTGTGCTGTAGGGAGTGCCTCGGTGTCCATCTACTCTTGCTGTGGCTAAGGAGCAGGCTAAGAACCCTCTGCCTCATCACCCTCATCCTCGGGCGTCTCTGGTGATGGCATGATCATCATGTATGTGCTCGGTCCATATCTACGCACTATGCCCATCAATCGCATCGTCTCTAGGCCGATAGGGGATGGAACAATAGTCTTTTAGACCCTTCTAATTGCATCCAGTAGGCCCATCCCCATGTTGAGTCTAGTAATATGCGGCCCTAAGAATAACACTCCAACTCTGCCATACTGGCCATGATGACACAGATACTTGGCCATGATGTGTCCCAGGTGAAGTGGCTCGCTTTATGCCATCGAATACAAATACAGCATCTCCTGTCACTGACAACCCCTGTATTGTCACCACATTCGTTCACTGATCGGCTGAGAACGGTGATGATGTATCTGTAGGCTAGTCGAGAGAGGCACGTAGCCTTGGAGATCCCATGCTCATATTGTCCCTGGCCACACAGCATCTTGTACGTGCGCTGTGGAGTCAAACTGTGAGGATAGTCGGTCGGTAGCTGCTCATACTACTCAGTATCAATATAATCCTCATCATATAGTCTGAGTCAGACAGAAAACGACATCACACTCATACTATGGTAGTGTTTCAAGGCTTGGAACTGAATAACATCAATGCTCGTCAAGTTGCTGTGAGATCGGTTGAACTCGAAGGACGCGAGCATCTCCGGTATCAACATACGGATAACCAGCTCTCTGATGGATAGTAACCGACACCATCTACCCACCGAAAGAAGCTCATCTACCTCCTGTGCTATCTCAACTCCTAACTGTATCTCTCTCAAGGCATTCAGATCAGAAAATTGAGATTGGGCGGAACTTGAGCTTCGACAATCGCTCAAATCTTGCTTGATGTTTGGGTATGGCAAACTCAACCTGCTCAGAAGAAAGCTCACGAGGATGCTTGCTGGCCAACTTCTTGATCGGGGAGTCATTCTTGTAAAAATTGAAAAAGAATCGATCAATTAAACCTTGGAAACCAATTCTGCAAAAATCCACCTGATCGTGTGGAAATTCTACACGCTCGTGTGGATCTATAGGGAGTGACAATAGTGACGTAAAAACCCACAAAAAGTCTATACAATCATCTCAAATGCTTCCAAATATACTCTACAATCACACACAAGTATTTTAAGCATGAAATCAAAGAGAAATTGACCAAACAAGCTAAAGAATCAAAGATTGATAAAGAAAAAGGAGAAAAGAGGCTTACTACGAAATGGAAATTAAAGACTTGAAATACGATCAGAAAACAACCTAAAAACACCTTAAATAGATGAAGAAAGTGTCGAGGAGACGAGAGGATGTGTTCTTTGAGTATGGAGGCATTTAGAATTGAAAATGTACCAATGGGTTTAAAAGAAAAGTCAAGGCCTTTTGTGTTCTGCACATCAACAAGAGCATGTGGAAATTACACACGCCCATGTACATCCAAAGGAGAGCTTTACAAGGGCTTCCAAACGCCCCTGTGTGCTCTCGGGATGGCCATTTTGGTCTCTAAACGCATCCACACGGGTTGTGTCAAAATTACCCACACCCCTGTGCCCAAGCCACATGGGGGTTCACAGGGGCAGCCACATGCCCCTGTTTGTTCTCGGGCTAGAAAATTTTGGTCATGCACTGATCCACACACCCCTGTTGAAATTTCACACGGGCGTATGCCCTTCATAGTGTCGCTCATAGGGGCACTCCCACACCCCTGTGTCTTCTCAGAATAGAGAAGTTGAGCTCGAAATGGAAACACACGCCCGTGTGAAAATTTCACATAGCCGTGTGTCTTCTCTGGATTGCTCAGGAAAAATGCAGACTCTGCAGAACAAGTCTGTAACACCAATACACTATACAAAGACTGCAAATATAGTGAATAACTGACCATAGACTCATGAAAACACGCTCAAATGACCTAAAACTTCGTCAATCACATTAAAGCACGATGAAACACCAATGATCCATGAGAGAAACACGGCAATAGCATATTAAGTTTAAAATACCAACACTAAAGCTTTTATTCATGCAAAAACTAAACTCAGACCTAGAAAAACAGTAAAGACTTGGGCTACCTCCTAAGAAGCGCTTGTTTAACATTACTAAGCTTTATGCACCTGCACTTACCTCATGGGGGTTCATGAAGAAATGTTGCCCTCTTACCTACAACTTGAAAGCATAATAAGCACAATTTTTACAAGTTAGAGGGGGAATGATCGATTTTATTACCACACAAGGGTTTAACACCCTCACTTTGTGAATGCGCATCTCCCACTAGCATTGGGGCGCTTCTTATGATGTCTCCTTTTCCTCTTGAGCTTTTGGATTATCAATCATGCATGTCAACTCATCAGTGGTTTCAAGAAAATATAAAGTGACATCGAAGTCAAGAGAATGTCGTATGGCTTCAGAGAGGCGATATGTCAACTTGTCATCTCCAACTCTTAGTGTCAATTCCCCACCATACATGCTAATGAGAGCTTTGGAAGTACGCAAGAATGGCCTCCCAAGTATCAATGGAACCTCGACATCCTCATCCACATCTAACACCACAAAGTTTGCTGGAAAGATATACTTGTCACCCTTTATAAGTATATCTTCAATGATGCCCCTCTGATATCTAATTGATCAGTCGGCCAATTGAAGTGTCATCCGAGTGGGTCAAGGTTCTCCCAAACCTAGCTTTTAAAAAAATGTATAAGGCATGACATTGATGCTAGCCCCTGAATCTACAATGCCTTTTCTTTACCCAAATTGCATGGAATGATGAAGCTACCGGGGTCTTTCTTCTTGTTCAACATATTCTTTTGCAACACTATCAAGCATGAAGCATCTAGGATCATGGCTGCACTCTCCTCCATCTTTCTCTTGTTGGTGAAGAGGTCTTTAAGGAACTTTGCATAGCGAGACATTTGAGACAATGGCACCACAAATGGAATGTTGATGTGCAATTAGTTGAATAGGCCCAAAAACTTCTTGTATTGCTCATCATTTTGGTCATTTTTCAGCTTTGAAGGGTAAGGAAATTTTGGTTTGTAAAATGGGGGTGCCACCTCCTTCTCCTTAGCTCTCTCCTCAATCTTGACTTCTTTGGGTGACTCGACCATCATCTTTTAAGTAGGAAGCTTAATCTCAACTTCACGACCACTCCTCATAGTGATCACCTTCAATTCTTCTCTTGGATTTGTATTTGTGTTACTTAATAAACCCCTTGAGGTCTTTTTGAAAGTGACTTCACAATTTGACCCACTTGGTTCTCCAAGTTATGCAATGATGCGGTGTGGTTGCGAAGTGTGGCCTCTACCGACTGAAATCTTGTGTCTGAAGATTGAATAAACTTGGTTAAAGCCTTCTCCAAATCAGTCATCCGATTTTCCAACCCTGAAACTCTATTCTCCATATTTGGGACTTGTTGTTGGAAACCCGGTGGTACAGAAGTCTTTTGTTTCCCTTGATTGCACCAAGAAAGGTTTGGGTGGTTCCTCCAACCCAAATTATAGGTATTGTTATACGGATTTCCTTGACTTCTCATTGCATTCCCTACAAAATTCACATATTCCACTAAAGTTTTACCACCAATAGCAATAGGACAATCAAATGAAGCATGTCCACCCCAACACCTGGTGCAACTCATCACTGCCACCACTCTAGGAGAAGTTAGAGTGTCTAACTTCTTGCTCAAGGACTCAACCTGGCCTACTAATGATGTTGCTGCAACGATCTCATAAAGTTCAGCTACCTTCATCTTTTCTTGTGTGCTCCATTGATAACTGTTCATAGTCATTTCTTCAATGAGTTATCAGGCTTCTTCTGGGGTTTTACTGCCTAAGGTACCTTCTACTACAGCATCAAATAATAGCTTCATGCTTGGGTTCAAACCATTGTAGAAAGTATGGATAATCATCCACTCGGGGAACCCATGCTGAGGACACTTCCACAGGAGATTCTTGAATCTATCCCATGTCTCGAAAAGGGACTCCAATTCCACTTACACAAAAGCGGTTCCATTCCTAAGCATTGAAGATTTTCCAGGAGGGAAATATCAAGCTAGGAAAGCATCCACCATCTCCTCCCAGGTAGTGATCGATGCTCTAGGCAATGAATGTAACCACTGTTTTGCTCTCCCCTTCAAGGAAAATGGAAAAGGCCCTCAATTTTATGGCATCATCTATGACATCATTAATCTTGAGCATGTCGCACACTTCCAGAAAATTCTCGATGTGGTTGTTTGGATCCTCATCCACCAAACCATTAAAGTGTGCTGACTGCTGTAACATTTGGAAGAAGCCTGGCTTGAGCTCATAACTCTAAGCAGTAATCGATGGCCTCACAATACTAGATTCCGTACCAAGAGCTGTGGGTCTTACATAATCTGAGAGTGTCCTCTATTGCACATGTTATTCAGCCATATTATCAGACCTTTCAACTTCTATCTCAGCTGGATTAGACTATTCTTATGCAAGTTCCTTTCCCCATATATGAATCCTTCTTTCATTTTCTAGATCACCTTCAACTAATATCAAAGGGTTGCTTCGGGTCATAACCTGGAGCTGCAATCAAAGAAAGAAAAACAAATAAGAACGATGGAAGAATAAAAAAGTGTGAAATAGAAAAGTGATGAATAGCTAAAATAGCAAAATGCAAATGCTTCAAAAATGCCTATTCCCCGACAATGGCACCAAAAACTTGACAAGCCCCTTGCGTGTGTGTACAAGTGCACGGGTTGTCGAAGTAATAAAATACCCCCGCGAGTGGGTAGTCGAATCCACAGGGACTAGATGTTCAGAAACAAGTAGTATTGCTATTTAGCTAGAGGGAAAACCAATTTGTGATATTGATTCAGAATACTAATGGAAACAAAAATAAAAGAGAAAGGAAAAAGTAAGAGGAATACAGAGAGGTAATCGATGGTAAAATAGGGTACTCGGACAATGCTTACCCTAGGACTATTGTTTCCATGGAAAAACTAATATTATGCCTTCTAATTGAAATTTAACGTGCCATGGAGATCCAAAGACACACAGTCCCAAACCTAAGGTCAACAGTGACTAGTCCTCTACACTATGCCAGGCGGAAAGGGATACTCTCAAAGCCTCACACTGTGTGAGACTACTTGATGTTCTAGAGACTCCAAGGGTAAACCCTATTCCCTAATTTAGGTCTAACCCTTTGGTCCAAGTGATAGATCCCTAATCTCAATTAAGCCCCATCAGTAAGGATAAGTCAATACTTCACTCTATCATTCATGCAACTAAGCCCTATTGGAGAAGGTCTCTTAGCACTTCACTCTATCATGATCACAAAGACTCTTGGAACATGGAGGTAGGATAAATCACGTCGAAGGAAAAAGGGACGTCCTGCTACCTCTCAACTCACCCACTCAACCCTCTTCAACCTCACTAAGTCTAACCCTACTAAAGTTGTCACCCATTCAAAAGATTACCTAGATAGATTCTCAACCATAGTGTCACTCTAAGGGAAAATCATAACAATAAGCATGCAAGATTTAAACTCAATTAAAACATCAATTAAAAAAACATAATAGAAGCCAAAAAAACAAAATCATCTTAGGGTTTACAAGTCCAAGCACCCACTAGGGGTTTAGCTCTCCATGGAGCAATACAAAGTCAAAGATGAAACCAAAAATAAGTGCAAAAAATCCATAGAGATAACCCCCTTGTTGTCCATGTCGATGGTCTTCAAGAGCCACCTCGTTTTCTCCAAAGACTCCTCTGTCAAGCCTAGAGCACACACCACCGAATTAAAGCCGTTGGAACTCCCCCAATAACTCCCCTCCGAAAGAAATTGATGTTAAATGCCGTAGGAACGCTCCAAAATCCCAGCAAAACCTCTCCAAACCTAGCCACGGTCTCCCCCAAAATATAGGCAAAAGATTGGAAAAGATCCCCAAATTAAACTCTCGAAGCGGTATTTAAAGGGCTAAAATCAGGCATCCACACAGTACTTTTGCTACAGTGCTCCTAACTTCATTTTTTTCATCGAGGCCGCATGATTTGGCACACATCTTGAAGCAAGGAAAAGTGAAAATTTAGAACTTTTGGAAAGAAAAATTCTATTGCTATGTGAGAAAAAGTAAGATGGACGTCTAGGGTTTGGAGAATTGTATATATTTACATATATATTTATTTATTAACAATAATCATTCGAATTTATTTTAATTCTTGACCAACCCTCTTCCACATATACCCCAACATTTATTATATTTTTATTTTACTCCTTTGACTCATTAATAATTATTTAAAATTTCCTTAAAAATTATACTATTTTAATGTGAATATGCACAATAGCAAATTTTAATTGCCAATTTAGTTAGGGTTTTTGATTTCAATAATGTTACACCCTCTCTTATCTTTGTGATGACTTACACTCAAGTCACAGCTCGCTAGGAGAGCCATTAGCTATAGACAACCTCTCCTTTGGCATTTAAAGTCAATCTTGAGTTTGACGAATTGAGTGGAAAAAAATCCGGACCTTGATGGTGGCATCTACTTCCCTAGTCAATCTCATTGTCTAAGTATGGGAAGGCACGAGTCTTCCTCCCTACTCATCATCCATTTTACTAGTCCTTGAGATCTCAACATCGTAATACATTTCTTCATGAAATGTTATTTTACAAGTGCTACAAACTATTCAAGAAAAACTGAATGAAATTCAGGGTCTACAAAAGAACAAAGGATGACAACTTATTTAAACTAAACTGAAAATCCACACATTGACATCCATCATTGAGCTACCCTCCAAACAACCTTACTCTTGATTTGAGAAAGGAAAAAATAGTTTAATGAACTTGACAACCATGTACGCAAAGTAATAAAATTAATTAAGATTATACAAGGTTCATGGATTTCGGATTTTTGAAAAATATATATATATATATATATATATATATATATACACTAAACCAAAAGTATAACATTTATCAAAAAAATATAGTATTTAAAGCCAAGAAATTGAGAAAGAAAAATAAACCAAAAAAAGCTGGAAAGACAACAAAGTATATGTCTCTCAAATAATGTCTAAAACATAATATTAGAAATTATTTATTTATATTCTATGGCTCAAGTCAAATTTGTAGAGGTCATTCGTTTATCCTCTGTGACCAGAACGAGATTGTCAAAGGCCATTATTTTATCACCAAAGGAATGGTGTGAAACTATAGTCTAAATTTTACAAAGATGCATGCCGACATGGTTAATTAGTCTTTGACACCTAATGACAAGGGTTATTGCATAGTTTGTTAGGAGATTACAAGTAATTTTTTAAAAATAGTTTGGTGTCTTAAATATCAATATATGCAAAAATTAGATACCTCAAAAGTTTGCAGAGATAATATATCAAATATAATCTAAAAATTCTTAAATCTACATCTAAGTGGAAATACACGAAAAATTCTACATTATCCAAGCTCTCATGAAAATAAGCTACTTATTTCAAAGATGAGTAAATAAAAGACTGAATAAATCAACATTTAGGAATTAAATAAGAATTTAGCAATCAATAAGTAACAAAAAATTTGAATGATAAAATTTCATCGACATAAATCAATTTAGAAAAATACATAAATATCAAACTTTATAAATTTATTAATAACTGATTTATATATGTTATTGCTTATCTAAGCCATCGTCTAAAAACTCCAATCTTATAGAAAGTCAAGTCGCTTCGGTTTGTCCCATATTTAGTAAATAAAATTCAATTAGCTTCAAGGTAGTCTAGCTAATACAACACAAAGTGGGTTATAACTTTTATATCTGTAACTCAACTGAAAGGAAATAACTTTTTAAACCTAATTATAACTACATGCACCAAAGCTCAAAACATATCTGATAGAGATGACCATTAACACTAGAACAAAAAAACACTGTTTTTGACACATTTTGCCACACAAAAAATCCAAAATATGTCGCAGAATGCAATTTGCAACATAATTTGCAATACAATAAAATGTGTTCCGTGTCACAAATTCTTGCGACATTTTTTTGAAAAATGTGTCACAAAATTTGCTACACAAAACAAAAAGTTGCACATATCATCATAATTCATGGGTTTTTTGTGACAATATTTGCAATTTAATTTGCAACGATATGCGACATTTTTTTTCGACACATTTTGTGTGTCATAAATAGTGTTGCAACTCTGTGAGATTTTCTGCAACATTCCTTGCGACACATTTTGATTATCGCAAAACTTCTATGTGTCGCAAATTATGTTGCAACCGTGTGAGACTTTTATGCAAAAAAATTTGCGACATATTTTGATTGTCCCAAATTGTGTCGCAAATTATGTTGCAACTTTATGAGATATTTTGTGGCACATTTTTATTGTCTCAAATTATATCTCAAATTAATTATTTACAACAAAGAAAGTTCCGACACTTTTTGCGATTATTTGCAATAATTTTTTAAACATTTTTTACAAACATATTTTAAAATCTAATTTACAATCCTCAACAGTAAATTTTATAATATTTTACATAATAAACATTTTGATCTATAAATATCCAAAACAACAATTAAATACAATATATAATAGTCCAAACATGTAATAGGGCAGTCTAATACAAAATATAATAGTCTAAACGTTTAGACTATTATTAGTGATAGAATTTTTCCATCTCGATACCCATGTTTTTCTTGTAGTGAACATCTAATATAACAATAGAAAGTTATAAAAAGTATTTAATTTTTATAATCCAAAACATCACACTCATTTTGTTGCAATTTCTTTGACACCCTTATCTTCTTGTTGGGTGAAAGGGTGAGGTGCATTCAACATCCTCTGAAGTGTGTGGGGCATGGGAAGCAGACTCCCCAATCCTTGCATCAGCATGTGAAGTACGAAGAGTTGTCGCAAAATTTACCTGAATACCTCAAGATTCTAAGAGAGAAAGGATTAACTGGTTCTGCTGCTTCTGCTTGTCGTATGCTTTCTCTAAAAATTCCAACTTACTCATAATCTCTATAGGGATAGAACGAACAGATTGCTGAGTAGTCGAAATACACCGTTGAGATTGCAAATGAGAATACTTGGAAGATATCTCCTCATCAATGAGGTTGCCCATGCCATAACATCAATTTTTTTGCTACCTTGATTATATCCCATTGATGAGTGTCCCGTAAGTGCACGGGGTCGTTAAGTAATACCTCTCGTGCGAGCACGAGAGGGTCGTATTCCCTAGGCTCAAGGAGCTACCCTTACTTCCTTTTTACTCGTTGTCTAACCTACAAAT
>NW_024087715.1:0-12196 GCF_009730915.1 Dioscorea cayenensis subsp. rotundata
TAATTAATTCAAATAGTGAAAATTAGTGGAAGTCCTTAATTGGATAGTCCCGAAATCTGAGGTCTGATCCATGCCTAACTCTATACATGCCTGAAGGAGAAATCGAACAATCTCAACACTGCTACCTTGTCATTATGTGCAATGTGCTCTGAGATCTCGAAATGATAAACCACAATGTTCCTATGTACAGAGCCCTAGCCTTTAGTCCAGGGTGAAAGATCCCAGCCCACCGATTAAACCCTGATAGCTGCTAAAGTCACTTCAGCGTTTCTACCTCTCTGTTGCACATTTGCATAACTCAAGCCCTTAGTAGCGGTCATCCCTTAGCTATCCACTCACACTATGCCGCAAAGAACCTCTTGGAACATGGAGGTAGGATAGATCGTACCGAAGGGGAGTGATGCTCGCTCTGCTCACTCAGCTCTGGCAATCCTCCCGACCTCCCAGCTTTGTCAACCTAACTCGTGGTGGTGTCACCACTGCACAAGGGTTACCAAGAAGAACTCTTAACCCTTAGTGTCACTCTGAGTATTAAATGTCATACACCGCGTATGTAGATTGGAAACTCTGATGCACATGTACCACCATTCGAAAGCGCAATAAAGAGATTCGACAAAAGCAGGCTTACGTCACTAGGGTTGCACATGCGACCTGGCACCAGCCTGGGGGTTTAGCTCTCCATGGAGGTAGAAACAGCATCCATAAGAAAACTTGCTTTGTCAGCGGCAATGGTCTTGTGGAGAGTCCTCTACTAGTCGCAAGGGTCACACTTTGTCCTGCTGAGATACAACTGGCTCAAAGTCGGTCGGTCTGAAGCGAAAGCTCCTCCCACGCTGCCTTCCTCCAAAGCTTGACGTGCGATGGCGTCAGGATCCATGAGAACCTCTGTCACTCCCTGACCAATACCTCTCAAAACCCCATGCCGCAACCCTCTGTCGCTGGAGAAAAAGATGGAGAAAAAGAATACGACCCGGGAGTTGAAATCGGCTGGGTTAAAGGAGCTGTCCAGGGAATCCGCATCGCCGGTGTAGCCTGGATTTTTCACATGAGCATGTGTAATTTCCACCACGCCCGTGCGATTCTCTATTCTCGCTTTCTCGTGCATGGTGAGCAGTCTTGAAAGCTGCGCATGTATGCTCATGGCAGTGTTTTCTGGCCACCCTACTTACGATGTGCTGTCCGCTGAAATACTCCCGAATCCGTAGTGTCGTCGAGGAAGTACTTGTACAAATGGGCACACATTTACGCTCATGGATCGCTTTGGCTTCTTCAATAATCTGGATACATGTTATGGTGATCTTGCCTCTATATGCAAGTGGAACGCTTGAATGCGTACGCCCTTGTGCCCCTCCGTGTGTGTGTACTAGCTTGAATATGAGGAGGTTGGCGCTCGCATCTCAAAGAGTCTCGGACGCGACCTGTGTCTTGGCGCTTTGAACCTTAGCAAGATTTTACCCCAAATTGGTGCATATCACGACTCCACATTGGCTTCTCTTTTCTTTCATGTTCGGCCTCACAACCCTACCTACATGAAATGTAAATACGCATCATATTATTGTATTAAAACTCAAGAAAAGTGATGCTCGACACAAGTTGACACTTCAGTATTCTTATCGTGCACAAGCACTTATCAAACTCCCCCACACTTTGAGCTTTTACAGCTTGTCCTCAAGCAAAAATTAAAACACAGCTACTGCATTTGACTGAAATATTGGAAGTGCTTGGCCTTTAGATTCACTCAAAGCACACAAAGAGGCATTCCTAGAAATGCGAAATTTCAACACTAAATACTGATCAGTGCTACTAGCTTAAAAACTTGGACTCAAAAAGGCGACATAAACCCTGAAATCGTTAGCAAGTGTGTGAGACACTTTGAGTTTCGACCCAAAGTATACTCCTCAAAGTTCTACAAATAAGGACTTACGTATCATATAGAAGGTATTCAGGGTAGTAGCTTCCACACACATCCCTCTAAGGGTAGCCCTTTTCGTCAAGCGGCCGCTTAAGGAATGTCGGGTTTCATCACTTTAGGTGGTAGCTCTTTCTATAGGGGTAGTAGCTTTCACACATCCCATGAGATGACTCTTTCTATCATTAGGGCACAACTAGTATCGACTTATGAGAGTAGCTTTCATACATCATAGGTGGTAGCTCTTTCCACCCAGCAAGCACAACTAAACAACAAAAACTATTTTTGTTCTTTTCTTTTCATCTTTCTTTTCTCGAATTAACAAAAGAAATAACTAAAACTAGACCCTTATTGATAGGTTGTCGCGATATGAATGCGGTTTCTTTCCTTATGTTGAGCATTACCTTTCTCGGGTTTTTCACACTAATATGTGTGTTTTTATGTTACTTTCGTGCAAGGTGTAGGGTTGTGAGGTCGAGTATGAAGCAAAGAAAACCAATGTGGATCATAATGCACCAATTTTGGAGGAAATCTGCTAAGGTTCAAAAGCGCCAAGACATAGGTCGGGTGTGAGATGCTAGAGTGTGTGCCAACCTCCTCGTGATTTGAGTTAGCGTACAACCACTTGAGGGACACAAGGGCGCTACTCATAAAGCATTCCGACTTATGCACACGGATCAATATCTCCACCAACTCTGTCCGTCATTAAAGAAGTTAAAGTGATCCACTGACGTGATCACATGCCCGCTCAGTGCCACCTCGATGAAAAGTGACGGATCAAAGTATTTTTAGGCCGATTGTAGGCAGGACATCGTAGTGAAAGTACCTAGAAAGCATCGACTGCTGCACAGAGATCGAGAAAAAGCAGAATTGGAGAATCCACTAAGCGCGTGGAAATTATATATGCTCGTGTGAAAATTCCACATGGGCGTGTAAAATCCACAGGCCCGTGTGGTCCCCATTCTAGCCCTATTTAAAAGCCGAGTTTAGCCCCGATTTCGCATTCTTTTCTCCATCTTTTTCCCCAACTTGAGAGAGGGTTTTCGGCTAGGTTTTGAGAGGTATTAGCTAAGGTTTTAGAGAGGTTTCTCACGCTCGAAATATCGCCATTTCTTAGGGAAGAAAGTTGGTAGGAGCTCGTCGAGGCGTATCCTATACTCGGACAAGGGAATCCTTGGGAAGACGAGTAGAGGATTTTCCACAAGACCATCGACATGACTATCAAGGGGTTTCTTTATGGATTCATTGCTTTTTACATTCTATTTCTTTTGATTGTACTTAGCTCCATGGAGAGCTGAACCCCTAGTGGGTACTTTGGGTATTTGTGAACCCTTAGGATGTATTTGTTTCATTTAATCTCTTTATTATGCTTTCAATTAATTGATGTTTGTTGTGAGTTCAACCTTGAATGCTTGATTGTATGAACATTTCCCCTAGAGTGACACTAGGGTTGAGAGTTCTTGTTGGTAACCTTGAGTGAGTGACACACACCACGGCGTTGGATAGCTGGGTTGGGAGGGTTGAGGGTGAATGAGAGGTGCAGAGCGTCCCCTTTCCCCTCCGACGTGATAGATTCTACCTCCGCCTCGAGTTCTTTTGAGCTAATAGAGTGAATGGTCTGATGGGATGACCCTCACTGGGCTTAGTGCTGCTGCAACGGAGTGAAGCGTTGAGGTGATCTTAGTATCTAGGGCTTAATCATGGTTAAGGACCTTCCACCTGGACCAAAGGGTTAGGTCTATAATTAGGAAGAGATTTATCACTTGAATCCCTAGAGCTTATTGCAACTCTATTCGAAAAGGCGAGTGGAGAGGTTATCTAATCTCTCCCAGACATGTGTAGAGTTAGTACAGATGTGACCTTAGATTTGGGACTCATGTATTTAAGGACTTTCCCATGACTCACCATCTGTATTGATTAGGAAACATAATAGAGGGTTCTTGCACTTGAAACTCATCGTGTCCTAGGCGGAGCATCATCCGAGTACCTCATCTTTATCGATTGTCTTACCTCCTCCCTTTACCTCAGTGCTCTCTTACTTGTTGTTTTTACTTTTGAGAATTGAATCATGTGTCACACTCATCACTACTCGATCTTTCACATAGCTAAGAAGCGATTAAGTGTTTTTATTCCCCTTACTCCTCGCTGGATTCGATACCCGCTCATCTGGGATTATTACTCGACAAAACCCATGCACCTGTGGGATATAATGCAAGGATCTTGTCACTTATACATCAAACATGAGTTTCCAGCAGGTTCAAAGAGTGAGTAGCGCAACATGTATCAATCGGGCAAAAATTCCTAGAAATTCAAGCAAAAAACTAGAGCATGAAAATATTCAATGTGAAAAATTTTTCCTAAACTCAAGAATACAATCAATGCAACTAAGGTGAACCACCATTACCTATGTGAGCATGTATATCTATCAAAACTAGTATAAAAGAGATGCGTGCACTATAAAACACACTTAAGTTGTACATTGTCTCCAATGTACATATGCAAGCTCATTCATAATGTAACTCAGTTAGATTCAGATGTGGGAGAAGCAATCAAAACAATACTCCTCGACTCTAGTGTTGCATTTGATGGAGCTAAGTACTTGGAGTGTTATTCAACGGTCAGAAGCTCACGTACGCCAAGTGCCGAAACACCTTGGCACGTGCCTATGACAAAGTCTCAATTCCCCATGATGACAAGACCATACGCACACATACATGAGGGGGTTCGATGAAGCTCAATAAAACAAAAATAACTTCGAGTATATAAAAAGATAAGACAATGAACACAACTCGAGATACAAAAATGAAAAATAAACTCGAAGGAGAGTCCTTTTCACGAGTATATAAGTCCAAAATAAAATGCGAAAATAAAAGATGAGGAAAATAGAATCAAGTTTCGATGTTGCGCTCTGGATCCTTTGCTGCTGCTGGTCCTAGATCAAAGGATGCTGGTAGAGGTGGTCAAGGAGATGCTGGCAGAGCTCAGGGGGCCGGTGGAGTCCTCGGCCTCAAGACAAATGACGAGGTGACGTCTCGCTCTAAGATCTGCTATAATGTGTCGAAACGTGCCATGAACTCCGTGTATCTCTGTGCACTGCGACCTAATATCGGCAATCTCGCTCGAGCCTCGCCATCTCTATCTCAGTATCACCCCCGCAGCTGGCTCGAGCCTCTCAAAAGCGATCCTTGGCTCGAGATGGTGAAAACATGCGCACAGGGGGTGGGTCCTCTGTCATCAGAGGTTCCTCGGTCTACATAGGTGCCGACTGAGGCTCGGGGGCAGGCTGGGAAGCCCTGCGAATCTTACCCAAGAGACCCATACCCAGAGCTAATCTCGTAATGTATGGACCCGAGAAGATCGCTCTAATCGGCATATTGGCCCACGATGTCAAATGTACTCGACAACGATGTGCCCTAGATGGATGGGTGTAGCGCTACATCATCGAATACAAGTGCATGAAGCTCCCTGCGAGCTCGTAGCGCCGATGTCTATCACCACGGCTATTCACGAGCACTGCTCATGATGGCATGTAGATATCGGTACGCAGGTCAGGAACTGCACGTAGCCTTGGACACCCCTGGCTCATACTGGCCCTCACCACATAATGCTCTGTAAGCTCTCTGTGGAGTCAGTGCTCTAGGATAATCTGTCTGTAAATGCCTTCTCGTACAAGCTGGGCAGACTAAAGCTGCTGATACTCGGGACTATAGTGATGTCCCAAGTGTCTATAAGCATGAACTACGTCGAGGTCGTCGAATCTTGCATAGGATCTATCGAACTCGAATGACGACAGAACCTCCAGTGTAAGCTCCCGGATGGCTGGCTCTCTAATCGACAATAATGGCCTCCAACAACCCACTAAAACGAGATCCTCGACTTCATCGAGCGAACTCATCCCCTTGATGCAAAATCTCTCAATATACTCATGTCCAAGAACCGAGTGCTATCAGAACCGAAGTCTTGATAGACCCTCAAACGAGCTCGATGCTCGGGGGATAGTGAATCTCATGCTCTCGGACTTGGGAGGCGATTCAGCGGATGTTTATCGACTTAGCTTCTTTAACCTTGGCGCCATAGTGCGCAAAAATTGAAAGAGAATTGATTAAACAAGTTAATTAAACATAGGCGTAGAAATCCATGGTGGATGCTGAATTTCCGCATCGCCCATGTGAATCCAGCAACTATGAACAAAGCGCATGGCCGCACTTTAAACTCCACAAATGCACCATTACAACGCTTTTACTTCGTTCTAAATATAAATAATCATTCTAATTGAGGAAATGAAGTATTATTGACTAGTTTCATCGATGAAAATCATGAATTTACGAAAGAAATCAAAGATAGGGCTTACCATCGAGTTGAGATGAGAAAGCTTTGAAAATGGCCGGAAAACCAAGTAAAATCCTTCCAAATTGGCGATATAAGGCCGGGAAACAATGTAGAAGTGCTCTCAGACAACTGGAGGGTATTAGGGTGAAGATAAACGATAATCCTTTTAAAAGGACTCGCGCCTCTTGGAGTTCTGTACATCCGCACGGCTGTGCGGAAATTACACATGACCGTATACCACCACAGGAAAGCTTCACAGGGGCAGGTGCATGCTCCTGTGTACTCTCGGAAAAACACTCACTGACTCTAAACGCAAATACACGGGCGTGTGATCAATACCCATGCCCATGCGCCCGACTCACAGGGAAAGTCACACGCCCCTGTGACTGCTCTAGACATCCGAGAAAAATTGCTAAGTGTTCCGCACGCCCGTGTGGAAATTCCGCACGGGCGTGGGTATTCACAAGCCCAACTCACAGAGGCAAATGCACGCCCCTGTGTCTTCTCGGGATGGGGAGAGCTCCTCTGCAGAGATTTGCATGGGCGTGTGGAAATTACCCACGCCCGTGGGATTTTCTCAAGGTTGCCCACAGGGGCGAGTCCACGCCCCTGTGTGCTTTTGGGAAAGTCTGCCAATCTCTGCAGGGTTTCACACGGCCGTGTGGAAATTATCCACGAGCGTGCGAGAACCGCATGGTCATTCACAGGGTCGAGTCCACGCCCCTGTGTCTTCTCTGGATGAGCTCGTAATACATAACCACGGGCGTGTGTTAATTTCACACACCCGTGTGTTTTCTCTAGATCCTTAGAAAACTCTAAAGGCTCTGTAGAAAATTTCTGAATATGCTTACACACTCAGAGCCTACCCCAATATGCAATTTATACCAGTGAAAAACATGAGAAATAGCTCAAATGACCAAAACTTCACCAAATTCACATAAAAACACACGATGAACTTGAAAACCCACAATAAAATCGCAGCACAAGTATATAAAAATCAAGACACCAACACTCAACACTTTATTCATGTAAACACTAAACTAACAAATTAAGAAAACAGTAAACACTTGGGTTTCCTCCCAAGAAGCGCTTGTTTAACGTCACTTAGCTTGAAGTACCTTGTCTTACCTCACGGGGGCTCATAGATGAAAGTTTTCCTCTTACCCATGGCTTCGAAACATGATGAGCAAAATCTCTTGAGGGTAGAGGTTGAATTGTCTGGCTTGGGACTGCCTAGCAATGATTCACCCAGTTTGTTCAGTTCACGCGCATCTCCAACAGCCTTGGAGAGTTTTTCGGTGGTGTCTCAAGCCCTCTTCAATATCCAGAGCACCTTCTTCAAGATCCCGGGGTAGATGGTACTTCTTCAGTCGAACCAAGCATTATGATCTCTTCATTGTCCTCCTTTTTGGTCGAACAAGCCTTCGTATGGATACGGATTGAACATCTCCTCCATGTATTCATCAACAATCTCATTAGTAGCATCTAGAAAGTACAAAGTATCATCAAAAATTAAGAGAATGCCGCATGGCTTAAACAAGGTGGTATATGATCTTGTCATCTCCAACTCTCAAAGTTAGCTCTCCCCCGTCCATGTCACTCAATGCCTTGGAAGTCCGTAAAAACGGCCTCCCAAGTATCAAGGGTATATCTGCTTCCTCATCGACGTCTAGCACTACGAAGTTAACTGAAAAAATGTACTTGTCCACCTTGACAAGCACGTCATCGATGATACCTCTCGGATGTCTCACCGTTCGGTCCGCTCGTTGTAAAGTCATCCGAGTAGGTCTAGGCTCGCCCAAGCCTAGCTTTTGAAAGAAGGTTTATGGCATGACGTTGATGCTAGCCCCTGAATCCGCCAATGCCATTTCTTCACCTAGATTGCCGATATTACATGGAATGATGAAGCTTCCCGGGTCTTTCTTCTTGTTCGGCATGTTCATTTTCAAGACCACCAAGTAAGACGCATCTAAGATCACTGAAGCACTCTCCTCCAACTTCCACTTCTTGGTCAACAAGTCCTTCAAGAATTTGGCATACTTAGGCATTTGGGCCAATACCTCAACAAAAGGAATATTGATGTAGAGTTGCTTGAACAAACTCAGAAACTTCTTGTACTGTTCATCCCCCTTGGTCATTCTTTAATCTAAAGGGATAAGGGATCCTTGGCTTGAAAGGTGGAGGTGCCACCTCATTCTCTTTGCTTGTTCCCTCTTCAACCTCTATAACCTCGGGTGCGTATTCATTTAACTTCTCACTCAGAAGCCTATCGTCGACCGCACGACCACTTCTCAAAGTGATCGCCTTCACATGCTCTCTAGGGTTGGTCTCGGTATTGCTCGGCAACCTTCCATGTGGCCTTTCCGATAAGGACTTCGCAATCCGCCCCACTTGATTTTCAGGATTATGTAAGGAGGCGGTATAGTTGCGAAGTGTAGCCTCAACTGATTCAAACCTTGTATTTGACGATTGCACAAACTTAGTTAAGGTATTCTCCAAATCGGTCATTCGGGTCTTCAAACCTGAAACTCTGTTTTCCACATTTGGGCCTTGTTGTTGGAAACCCGGAGGCCCAATGGCCTTTTGTGGACCTTGGTTGCTCCACGAGAAATTGGGATGATTCTTCCAACCCGTATTGTAGGTGTTGCTGTATGGGTTCCCTTGAGTCCTCATGCTATTACCTACAAAATCGACGTTCTCAACCGAAGATGCATCACCAATAGATATCGGGCAATCAGAGGGAGCATGTCCTCCACCACACCCGGTGCAAGTAATCACGGCCGCTACTCTATTCGAAGTTAGAAGATCTAACTTCTTACTCAATGATTCCACTTGAGCCGCCAACGAAGTCACTACATCTATCTCATAGAGACCGGCCACCTTTTACTTCTCCCTGGCATTCCATTGGTAGCTGTTTAATCTTATTTCTTCAATTAATTGATGGGCCTCACCCGAGGTGTAATACCCTGAACCTTTGGATAATTACTGGAAAAATATATTTAGGGTAATACTACAGTTGCAGTAAAATTTTTGTACAGAGTAATTTTGGTGAGAAACCCAAGTGGAAAGAATAAGGACCTAAGTGTAAAAGTTTTTAAAAGATTTTGGGTTAAAGAATAAATGAAAAGGATGGACATGAAATGTTTATGGAAACCGAGGACTGAAAGGTAAGATGGAAGGGATTTTTTTAAAAATGTTGTGTTATAACCTGGGGACCGTTGGGTAATTTGAAAGGACCTTTTGAGAATTATATTTCATAATGCAGGGATCATTGGTGAGTTTTTCAGGGACTGTTTTGTAAGAAAATATATTTTGAGGGAGTAAATGTAAATTTCGGCTGAATCATAAGATTGGAGAAAAATCTAGAATTGTTCATCTTCTTCTCCTTCATCCTTCCCATGCTACAGTAACCCGAGGAAAAAAAAATGAAGAAATGAGAGAAATTAGAGGTTTTAAAGAGAAAAACTTGGAGATCGTCGGAGGGAGCTCGCCGGAGGGATGACTTGGCTTGGTAAGAGGTTTCCTTGTATTATTTTTGACATGGATGTATGTATGCATGTATATATGTATATATTGGTTATTTGATGAATAAAATGATAGATTTGAGTAGAAATAATCATAGTTTGTTGTTGATGGATGATGAATGCTTGAAGTTATTTGGAAAAATACTTGTATTTGTGATGAATCTAGCTTGAATGGAGGATGAGATTTTCGGTTTTACTGTAGCAATTACTGTAGCACCGAGATTAAGGTTTGGTTTAGTTAATTAAGTTGATTATTATGATGATTAAAGTGTTAATGATGATGGTTGGACTGGAATTGGTTGGGTTTAGCCAAATTGATTTGGTTGAGTTGAATTGAATTGATTGAGTTGAGTTTGATTTGGTTTAACCAAGTTCATTTAATTGAATTGGAATTGGGTTTAGATGAGAATTGAAGTGGTTGGGTTTAATTGAATTGATCTGGTCTGGGTTTGATCAAATCAAGTTGAGTATGGTTGGACTTGAATGGTTTGGTTGAATTAAATTGGTTGAAGTTGATTTGAGTTTGGTTTTAGATGTTGGGCTAAAGGTTTGGGCTGAACCAATTGGAAGAGAATTGAGTTCGGTTGAACCAAGCTGGTTCAACGAATTTGTATAAGAATTAAGTTGGTTCAAGGCTAGTGGGTTTAATTAAACCTGGTTCAGTGAATTTGAGTTTGGTTCAGTGGAATTGAGGTTGGTTCGGGGTTGGTTCGAGAATGGTCTAGCCCAAATTGAGTTGGCTTAAGTGCAATTGGAGACCAATTTGATTATGCAAGGTCAGGTTTGAACCGATTGGAGTGAGTGGGCCCAATTAGAGAGTCGGTTATTGCTTTCATGTATTTTCTGTTGGGTTCAATTATGTTTTTAGTTGTCATAATTGTTTATTTATTTTATTATGTTATCCTGTTAGGTGTTGATTAGGCTTGGGAGGGAGTTCCAGGTCTAGCAAGAAACCCAAGGAGACCAGGTGAGTTGGTAGTGGCTATTATTTTAAATAAATAAATTATTATTATTATTTTGAAATAATTGTTTAATGGCTAGTATTTTGGAAATAAATGTTTAAGTATTTCATTTTATCATGTTTAATTAGCGTATAAAGGTCGAAATATACTTATATTTATTTTTCCCTACGATGTGCCATGATAACACGTATTACATCGGTTTTTGTATAATTATACGTTTTTGTGAATAGTAAAAATACATGTATATGTGATTTAATTATTCAATTCTTGTATTTATTTTTTTGATGGGTATATATGCTTTGATTTGGAGTGATTTATGAAAACCATGTGAGCATATTAAAAAGATGTTTTTATCGGCATTGTTAGTAGAATTGGTTTTCATTCCTCGTATAGGAATGATATCGTGGATCTGGGCTTTACTGGTATTATACATTGTTATACTTTTAGCATTGGCTTTGTGGAAAATAATGGTTATTTCCGTGATGTGAATGTTTGTCTCGGATAAGGATCTCGTGATATGATTTATATCGATTGTATTATTCGTCGTATCTACTTGATGGTTTGGACGGTGACGGGCGGGCTAAGGGCCCGACTATCTGCGATGAGTGGGTCCCCCACGGGCCGACCTTTAGAGGTGGCGTGGTGGACCCGAGTATTGATTTCTACGAGGGTCGATTCGGTGGGAGCGGAGAGCCCCGGTGGATATTCATCGGGTAGCCGAGGGTCACCGACCGTGAACCCGATGGGTCAGCGTTAGGACATGAGTTCCTTGACGGCTCGAACCTAGCCTGCCACGGCGAGGGTTTAGAGAGTTTTCTAGACCATGTTATCTTTGGGTGAGTGTTGGGTATTCTTTAGTATTTTGAATTTGAGATTTATGTTATTTTTGAATTGTGATGAGGGCAGTCCCTCACAAAATTTGTGTTTTCTGAGAAAATCAATTGATGTTGATCTATGTTAAATTTATGTTTCAAAAGTTCTTTAAAAATGTATTTTGCTAGAATTCTGGTATTTTGGAAAAGTTGGTAAATTATTTGAGAAGTTGGTATTTATATACTTTATATATACTGTATTTAAGTATTTGAAATTATTAAGCCACTACCGACCAACTGAATGTGCTGTAGCTGCAGGAGCAGGATCCTAGATTGCCTGATCGAGTATAGAGCTAGTCAGGGTTGAGTCCAGGAGTGCAGTGGGTCCCCCCTTTCTTTATTTCTTGTCATTAGTGTTGTGATCTTGTAGCGGTTGTACCTGCAAATTTGAGTTATTGTATTCATGGTATTTATGTATTTGAACCTGTAGTTGGTGTAAAGTTGTAAATTGTGATTTGTAGGTCTGATTTTGTTTAAAAAGCAGTGTCGGTTTCGATTAAAAAGGGAGTTTTTAACTGATGGGTGCCACATTTACCTCAGTAGAAGGGGTGGGTGTGACACGAGGTCTTGCTACCTAAGGTACCTCCCATCGATCCAGCG
>NW_024087716.1:0-490 GCF_009730915.1 Dioscorea cayenensis subsp. rotundata
AAGGACTTTCGTTATCATTACAGGAGTTACATAAGTTTATCTGACATTCCTCGTTCCCGAATTCACCCAAAATTAATTTATCCTTTGAATTACTAAAAGAATTTTCTTTCGCACCGGAAACTATTCTAGGAGAAGTTCGAATCCGTTCCGTTCGGATATTGATCGGTCTTGGTTTGACATGGTTTTACGCGTTACAGTTTTCGGAAGAGTCAATTTCTCCATTAGCTAAACCCTTTCTTACCCTACCTTTGGACTCGTATTTTTGTTCGTACACAATCAACAGACTTCCCCGACATATTGGCAACGTCTCCAATAGCATGTTCTTACTTCGTCTTTCCTTAATAAGTTCATCAAATTTGGTTGCTTTTGATCCCCGGTTGCTATGGGGCTGGACAATACAATCGATTCCTCTCCATTTAAGCGGTTTTTCGCTTCTCCTTGTTCTGTTCTAACTCCTCCTGGGTAGTTCCCATGTTTGGCACTTCATACT
>NW_024087717.1:0-69526 GCF_009730915.1 Dioscorea cayenensis subsp. rotundata
TCACGTATTGCTATACACCATCGAAATAGTTTTTCGATTGTTACGATCAGGTAATATCTATAATGACATTCCGCTTCGCTTCGATATGGCTGCGCTTTTACAAACGAGTACGACAATTAAGAAACGAGATGTCACAGCCCAACATTTGTCATCCGCTACATTCCCGCCTCGCTAACAAAATGGGTCTCGCTTAACATTTTATATCTCCCTTAATAACCCAATTACCGCTAAAACCTTATATAACGCTAAACTTTTGTCAACACAGCAGCTTCACAGGATTACGTATGTCAACCTAGTAACGGCCAAGACTGACAACGCAACAATGAGACCTTAATCAACTGAAAGTTACTTAATTTCTATTAACCCGAGATTATTCAAGGACACCGCAAGCGCGCTCAATCGAAATGAAGCCTACATACCAAGAGTCCCTTCGATTCTTCAGAAACGTAACACTCGCACTAATAAAATCAGGATCTGGGAGCCACGAAGCCACACCAAGACTCTGCCTCAAGCCGGTTCAAGGCTGCTACCACGACGCAGCGCTCTTCATAGAATAAACTAAGCCGCCTCAAGGCTTGCAGATTTCAACAAAGCACCCACGAGACACACAGACTCCCATCAAGAGCACTGCAACTTGTTCGACGTATAAGAAGACAATTTCTCAAACTCCCACGCGCATCTCCTACGGACAAATTCTCTTCCCAAATACATCACGCCTGCCCGAATCGATCGCTGACACGCCGATTATCCACCACCAATACGGGCGATACGATAAGCGCAGCGACGACAAGTGGCTTATGAGGATATTCCACAAGCTACCGCCTTGAGCGCAAAGATAGACGCCACGAGTTAAGACCCAACATGTGGCACATTATGGTCGCTTCTACGCGCTAACGCCCTGGTTTCACGAAATGACCGGAAGTTGTTCTGCCTTGCAAAGATCCCAAGGACGCTAGCTACGCCGGAAAGAGATTTACTCCAGTTAGCGATGAGAAACGACTTGTCATCGTCAATGAAAAGAAGTAAAAAATCAATAGACAATATCTAACATAAGTCTTTAATGTTTAAACATTTTATTTAGCGTTGACTTTTAGTATTTACCGTTTAACTATTATTCATAACCGCTGTAAATATTTTGTTCTCCGCTTAATTATATTCCTATAACGCTGAAATATATATATAGTGCGGTTTAAAACGAATGATCTCGCCGAAATTGTTCGTCACGTATATATGTTAGTTTCGAGCCGGGTTCCATGCCGAACGCCGAGAAGAAATATTTGTCAGGCGCCAACCGACCAGGACCACCGCCTCCCGTAACCACTGGCTCGCTGCAGCCACGAGGGCGCCTCCCATCGCTGCGCTACCGGACGCCTGCCTCTCCTACTCTCCACCCCACCACGCCAGACGCATTCCCGATCACGAGAAGCCCCTCCCTACGATCGCAACAACCCCCTACCACGACAACGACAGTCCGGACCACGGCAGCCCTCCGACCGCTGGTGCAGCGCACCGGTGACATCGCGAAGCATGTCACCGCTAACTCTTACGCAGCAGCATGCCGTATATTGACGACCGCGCTTTCGGCTCGCCGCCGTGTGGAGGCGCCCGGAAGGACGTCGCCAACGTACCGCTGCGCCATCGCGAAAGAATCTGGCACCCGTGACGAACGAGAAGGGCCGGAATTCGACTGACGATGACGACATCACCTGGAAGGCTCATCTCCAAGGCGGCTACATTCAAGAGACTTATGAGAAAAGAGGAGAATATCAATATCGCCTCCACCGTCCGACGACGATTTAGTACCATTAGCAGACTACCCACTCGGGCGTACCGATGGCTCATATCGACTGAGCCGCTAGGTGACACGCTACGGGCGGCATGAGGACATCAGACGACGCTGCTGCCGCTGCGCCGAGAAGGTCGCCGACTTTCTTCGATGAACACCGCTCTGACCCGCGAACCCTATCGCCGTGATTTGCTGCATCAAAGACGGGACACGCAACTCGGGCGGTCAAGCAGAACAAGTTAGCGCGCGCGGCTCTCCCAACGATAGCCGCTGGCTACGCTTACTTGGCCGAGAAGACCGAACGCTGCCGCTGGCCGAGAAGATCAGCCAGGACACAATCCCACCACAACAAGAGCTATGTACGAAGCGTTCACGCTGATTGCCGCCGTCTCTCGTGATATCGGGCTTTGACACAATCCCACAACAAGAACAACAACGAAAGTGATGCGTCTCGGCGCTGATGTCAAGCCGCGCCGTGGCGCATCAAGGAAGATGCTGAACGAAGACCCTTTACGAGCAACGAGAGTAGAGGATCAAGGGCTACTCAAAAATTGGACCGTGACGGCCTTGGAAAGCTTTTTATTCAAGAAGAAGAAATGGGTTGGCCCGAGTCGTTTTAACAACATGTAGCGGTGGAGTCGCGAGGATCTTCCTCAACCGCCGTATGGACTGTAAGTGCAAATGCTTTTTACGAGCATTGCTTAAAGAGTTTCTTATAGTGTTTTAACTATTACCTAATAGTGTTTAATACCATTATGTTATCATTTAAGTTTTCGCTTTACCGCTTAATTATATATAATATCATGAACAATTGATAATATCATTTAAAATATTTACAATATGGTCTTCTATCTCGTTATCAGCTAACTCAAAGACCGTCATACGGAAGAAACGACGCCAAGACCACACGCCGACCAAAAGTTATGCACGCCGCGAGGGAAGCGAGACGGGTCATCGATGACGCTGACGGACGCTCGTACGATAATACAAAAGTCGCCGAGCAAAGAGCCATATCCACAAGAAGCCGCCTCCATCATCGACCGCCATAGCTGCTGCGCAAAGGTGACGACGCAGACGACACAATTACGGCTATGACCGGCGCGCGAACCCGCATGATGTTCGACTGGTCATCCTCCCGATAATCAGCGAATCGGCCACTTCCACGCCGTCGTCCCCGACAATGATAATCAAGAATACAGTATTATTCTTCATGTCCCGGGTACGATAAGGACGTTGCTGACATGGTAAAGTTCTTTAATTACGTCCGATTAATATCTCGCTTGGTATTTAAATCGGGTATTCTAATCTCGACTCTGTATATCTCGACAATGGAATCTATTCGACCTCTGTGCCGGCATGGAGTTAGCGTAGCTCGGCGATTTCGCAGCACCCGACTCACGCAAGCATGGTACGAAACCCCACGCTAAAACAAGGAAGCGCCGATCGCGCCTGCCTCACGCCATGCGCTTATCGAGCAATTACCGAAGTAGAAGTTACGGCCACCGCATAGACGCCCTTACCCTCGGGACACAGATCACTCCGTGATACTTATGAGGGAGGAGGGCACCAGGCCCACGATAAAAGTCAGCCACAAAGCGGTTAAATTGCTTTAACACACGCTCAGATATCCGACCGCCACTTTTGCTTTTCAAATGTAACCGACAAATCTCACTATCGCACGAGTATTCTTGAACGTAAATTTCTTGTTTGGTTTTCAATCAGCCGGGTTAAACTCATCGGTTTTATTTCATCGTTTAATTCGGTTACGATGTGCACATTTCACTTTCATTGTTTAAATATAGTATATACGCTTTAAAACATCGTTTTTTAAATATTTCAAATGTGTACCCGCTTAAAAATAACACTTTCTCAGCTATGAAATGCACTTATCGCTTAACCATATGGAAATCCATCAATACACAATACCAATTCATTGTTTTGCTCGAAAAGAACACGACTTGTATATCTCAATGTAAATTTTGTTTGTTTTCAATCGTAAGGTGCTAAATTTCATCTGGGCCATTTCATTGTTTACCCTAGTTGCAGTACATTTCTGCTTCATTGTTTAAACATACCATATATCGCTTAAACATCAACTAAATATTTCAAATTACGACACAGATCCGCTTAAAAATAACAAACGCTCCGTCGTAAATACATTCAATCTTCGCTGTAAATACACAACGTTTCCTCGCATCGCTTGAGCTTATTAACAACGCTTGCTCACACGCTTTCATCGCAAAGGATCGCCGATCGCGACCGATCCTCGGGCAAGATCACCGAATGTAACTCTCATGACATCAAACGCCACGACTGATCCTTTTTCGCCCAGCCGCCCAGTCGCCTTCAGTCACAAAGGTCAGAGAACGAAGCTCACGATTTCCGCTACCGCCATCGCCGGTACGGGAATATAGCTTCCCTTTAAACGCGATAGCGACGCTGGCAGCCCGCCATAAATCGACAAACGACGCTAGTGCTCTGCTCGCATTATCACGCATAAGCATGTTCGTAGTGATGCTATAAACTCTGCCACCTTCGACATGACAGATCAAGTGCGCATGATTCAACCAGAGTCTTGCCGCACTGGTCGATCACTGTCAACTATCATCGACACAACGATCTCAACACGTAAGATTTCCTACCGTCCTCCAAACGATTCTCTAACTTCAATGTACGTCTGGGCATAAGTAGTAGTCTCCCATTTGGTCGCTGTCTCACTGGCTACATAACATGCGCATCAACTGAACTCGCAAATAAGGTTAAACAAAAGACAGCTGATGGTTAAATAATCACAACATGTTTAAACATTATCAGAATTAAATAAACGAAATGATTAATATTTAAAGTTAGAGCTGTAATTAAAACAAAGATTGAGAATGTTTAAAGGGTAATACAAAATGTTAGTGTAAATCAACATTCGCACTCCTTACGGAGTTTCGACCATTTTCGCCACCTAGAACGACGAGCTTCCTCGATCCAAGCATCAACGATTCGCCGACGCTCGAATATATCTCACCCCAACGATCACCTCCCGAATGCATAATTCAATTAATGTGCCATATCCGATTTATTAATCAACCAGTTGATGCACGCGTCGTGATACGGGCCTCGGCAGTCATCTACTCAGATCATCGAAATCTAAATCATGGACGCCCACGCAATGCCAAGCATATAGATCAAAGACTCCTCCCTCAACGCCTTCCCCAAGTCCGGGACATCGCTTTTCATAAAATCGGGCCTCCAAACGTCAAGACAAGACGCATGTGCGTAAGAAGGGAAGACTCGCAATCAAGGGCCACAAGGCCCTGGACCCGTCCGACACGAAGGTAATTATCTCACGACAATCTCCACCTCGAGAGGCATCGCCTCAACTTAGATACGAATCAAAGTCCAATGGCATCTGGCCTCGCTGGTCGACTATACCAAGGCGACGTGAAAACCATCGTACCATCTTTCCTCGTGGCACCCAAGAGCGTACTCGATATTTTCCAAGGAGCCGGGTACCATCGAGAAACAGCTTTCACGCTCCGCAAGCCCCTCGAATCCTCACAATACACGCTACTGAAAGAAAAGAATGCATCGCTTAAAACGATCACCGCCTCTCTCCACGATCGTTAACGTCACGGATTTCGTCTCCACCTTATCCACATACCAAAGCAAACAAATATACCGAGAGCGTCACCGCGCCGAGTGACCACCCGCATGCTCTTTTCCCATCTAAGCTCGCTGTATGGTACGCTGGGACCCATGTCCCCGCAACACGCCCTTCTCAATGTCGGACGGCCTCGCATAAGGACTGCGCCTCGAGCTTCGAATCACCGGCGCTAACCCATGGACGCCGACGCGACGTCAACCTACGCCACCACCGCAAGTGTGCGACGGTCGATTGCGCTTCGATTCTCAGTATTTTCGGTTATACTTCGACGACGATAGGCGCCAACCGACAACCACTCCAGAAGACATTCCACACCACCCGATGCTCGGGTATGACTCTGAAGTCAAAATTCCTTTTGATCGCATGTTTACTAAGCACATCCTTTGAAAATGCTCGACACCGGCCAAAACGTCATTCAATATCCAACGACAACACTTGTAATGATCCGACGAGGAGCAAGACATCCCACACCGCTGCAGGTCACCATGGGACGAACGGGAGCACTGCAGAATCAATTCACGCCAACACTTCATCAAAATGAAAAGATCAATATGTTAAGTGAGAGATATAATGTTTAAGCGATAATGACAATAGTTAAACGTTAAATTAAATACTTAAGTACAATTAACTAATAACGAAAGGACTAGTACAATACGTTAAATCACTGATTTTATTACTATTTAAACAATAACGACCCCGCATAACCGGAATAATTGTTAAAAGAAAAGGAACTTACAACGAGTAACCTCGCTTACACTAGATTCAAGAATGGGCATTTTCCGCCCCGACGACAAGATCAACTACACACAGACATTCAAGATGGAAATCGACGACACATCCACCCGAAAGTCAACGATCGCTGGACGCAAACCGCTTTATATCCATCTCGTGCCACTAACTTAACTCGACAAGAGAAACTTTAGACCCCATCGCTATATATCTCAGCCTAACACCAACTCCCAAGAAAGTCTGAAACCAGGAATATTAGCACTTCCCTCTCAATAATCTAAGCAATACCACAAAAACTCCATAATATATCTGGCCGAAAACCAAATCGGTACAAACCAAAATGAAACTAAGAACAAAAAGTAAGACGGGCTTAAAGTTAGAAGATGGAAGAACAAATGAAGAATGAATCCCGAAACAGATGGCAGAGCGTATAGAAAGTTAGACCAGACGGATGCTGATGGGCAGTATTTTTCCCTCCATCCCATAGGGCAAAAAGTGGAAATATACGCCAATCGCCGCGAGGAAGACATGTTGTCATCTGCTCGAACGAAAGTTCTCAACTCAACATGAGTCTCCGTGTAAACGCTGCTTTTTGCGCTTAAACATGCATACATAGTGTTTAACATAACTGCTAACCTGCTTAACTTAAGTCTATATCATGTAAATAATATGCTATCAAGTTTAAATCAACGCTTAATCGACATCGCAGCTAGATGTACACTCGGTCACCGCTTAAAACATCTTTACGTATTTTTCTTAAACACCGGCTCGCTATTGTTTAAAGAGTAACTCGAAGCATCGCTTTATAACTTTTTCTATCGTTTACAAAACGACGCTTTTGTTTCCCACATTGCTTTTTACTAGTCCTCGCTTAAATTTCGTAAGGTTCACATTCAAATACGATCGCTTCGCTTTTATTTATAAAAGATTTTAAGCAACATTTACAACATTTACAAAGATTTACAACATTTACAACATTCACAACGTCCGCTTCTGGACTTGGACACTCACGACTCGACTCGTGATAATCGGAAACAAGCGTCCGCGACATCTGATCGCTCACACGGTCTGCGACAACAAGCGCATCAACTGAACTCCGCAAAAACGCATACAACATTAAAAAGTGTTAAACAACACACATTCATGAAAAACGATTATTAATCAACTGTGTCACGCTATAGACTTTGAAACGACGATCCCCGATAGTTAAACACGTAACGCAATAGACAGTACACCCACGCCATTTTCTTAAACGCTAATGTAAAAGTCTCGCGGTAAATGTCAACTCGTTTTAAAGGATGTCACGATCTCCTCCTCTGTAGAGATCCTCCGCAATCACGCTAACACGCTGAAAAACTTTCTTTTCTTACCCAAGTCGAAACGCTTCTTAATTGCTTTTCCCCGCTATCCACATCACCGGAGTAATCCTCTCGATTCGTGCAATTACGAGAGGATTTCTATCAAGGTGAAAAAGATACGTTTTAACTAGTTCTAAAGGATCACTACTTAATCGATTCTCAAGATAGGTGAAAGAAGGCTCACTAAACATCCTTTCGACAGAGTGGTCATTCCAGTGGGAGGGAGCAGAGGAGGAGTGTATGAGCGAGGGACGATGACGAGGACCCACTGAGGAGTCGTCTCACGTGAGGGTTCTTCCCGTTATTGCTGCGATGTTCACGTAAGTATGTCGACCTTCAGATCCGAGAAAAAGTTAAACGACACGTCGATATCGATCGGACGAGAACGAACGGTGTTCTGAGACTGATGTTACTCGCAGCATAAGAATTAATCCGCCATTAATTCTACGCACGGATACCATACTCAGCACCGCCACGCACCACATGCCAACAATTCGATCAAACGAAAAAGATCACCGCTTTTACGCAGACTTTGAGAATTTACACGCTTACGAATAGTTATACACGTAAAGATAATCGTTAAACTGAGATGGAAGTATTAAAACTGGATATGACAATTATTAAACATATTAGTAAAATATTTAAAACCCTGATAATAGCAAATAGTTAAACATTATTTAAAAAATATACAAATAGATAACCATAAACGAGAAGAACTTTACAAATCGAAACGAACTCGTCAGTAATTATCGCTCTTCTCGCCGTAATACAACTTTACGTACCATAAACTAGAAGACGCATAATGGCACATGCTCGGCCTCGACAACAAAAATCGACTCACGACTTTCATTCAGCACGTGCTGCGACTCGACCAATCCGTCGGAAATCAATTTTCATTTTCTGCTCGAGTAAACCGACGTATATATTTTCGTGACGATAACGAGGAGAACAACAAGATATAACGTAACTCCTCGTATCTGCTCATCGAAAACCAAACGAAAAGCCTTCTTCAAAAGGCTGAATATGACTGATTTGTATGTCCTTTCCCACCATTTTCGTGGCCAAAACGATTTCGCCAACAATCCCATTTAAGCCGAATCTGCAGGTAGAAAAGTGAAGTTAAAACACCAAATCAAGGTCAGTCTCATAGTAAAGAGGAGGGTTTTTGGGAAGTTTTGAAAATTACTGAGCATGTAACAAGAATTTTCCCAAATTTTAACGATAAAACTACCATGTCAACTGTGGATGGAGAGAGATTTTTAAGGACAAATTGTATCAAGAAGATTAAAAAGTGGGAGATCGAGTAAATACGTGGAATAAACAAAAGTTATTTTTATTTAATTAGTAATTATAAATCAAATCATGATTTTATAATTAACGGGCAAAAGAAAAATTAAATTTAAATAAAACGGTTGTTAAAAGTTAGAATAAATGAAATATTAATTTGTTATTTTATTTTATTTATTTTTTAATCAGCCCTCTTGTTTTAGGAAAAACAGATATTTTTGTTATTAATTTATTACTTTTTATGATTTATTTACATATGACGATGTTATAAAAATATAATCTAGGTATAAATAATTTAAATTCCAGTGTTCTTTAAACCATGACACACGAATTATAAGGAATAAGATTTAAATTAAAAATTTATTGAAATAATAATAAATATATAAAAAATTAATTAACATATAATTAAACATAAAGCAATACAAAGGCCTAGATAATACAATGGCTATTAAATTTGGAGCTTAGATATTCAAAGGTAAAATTTGATGATTAATACCATGATATTCCTTTATAGTTTAGAATATTCCGTCAAAAATTTACTCCACAACTCTAGAACTTGTCATTCTTAAGATAAAAACCTAAGGTTAAGTTTGATGCTTGATCTATATTATGACTCAGTTTTCATCATAAGTAAAAATAGTGAAATACTCCCAATTTTACCTTAATTATGTTATTAAAACTCATGAGTTATAATATGAATTATATTTCAAAATTGACAAATTCACAAAGAAGTAAGCAAAAATAAACTGCTTTTTAAAGGTTTGTTGTCTTTCCACTTATTTATTAAAAGCTAAAAAAGTAAAAATAAATAAATTAATAAATAAATAAATCGATAGTCATCGGGTCAAACTCTTATTCTAAAAACATGATAAGAAAAATGAACTAAGCTCGAATAAAACCCCTAATTTTGTTTCGAATTAATTTGCTTCATTTGATGAAGGCGATGGTTCTTGGTTACTATTGTATCCTCTAAATAATGGATGTTAAGTTTGGTGATCTATAGTTTCTATAGTGATGTATCATTTCCAAGTAAAGCTTGTGCTAAATTAGTGCTAACATGTCAAATCAGGTGTATAAATAACAAATTACGGTAAAAAAAATTTCTTGGATATCCATTTGGTAATAATAAATGGATGTTGAATACTTACAAAGATGCAAATTAAAATTTGGTGTTTAAATAAATTTAAAGAAAGCACGATATCCTGATATTATTACCTTATGACACTTTTATATTGGTTGAATTATCCCCATCAAACTTTTTATTGATTTAAATAAATAATTAAATTTTTTAAAAATATATATTAAATTTTTATAGATATAGATATGCTCACACGCCAGAGTAAGCACCACATAAAAAGTCTAAACTCTATAATACTGCTGCCTTCCACTCGGCAAACAAGACATTTACATAAGAAAGATTTAAATCTGCTTTTCTCAAGAGTGACAAGACCCTGTAAAAGAGAGTAATCACGATACTATGACTTAAATGGATTTTTGATCAAATATTAATGAATAAAAATATTTATAAAATTTAATATGTTTATTATTATATTATTAATTGAGTCAAAATTTAATCAATTAGCTTTCAAATCTCAATATCAGGCACCAAAGCAAAATGAAGGATACATTTATTTTTATTTTTATTATTAAAAAAATGAAAGGTTTTTAATTTGAAAAATATATATTTACGTATTAACAGATTTTGGGTGTAAATGAAAGAGGTTTGGATCTAGTTAATTGAATGGATTTGAGGTCAAAAGACTATCAATATAAAAAGACTTAATGAGAAAAATATTTAAAAATAAAAATTAAATAATGTTTCCATTTTGCTTATTTCATTTATATTAACATACAAATATTTTTGTTCGCTTAAATTAAAAAGTAATTATCCTATGGGACAATGGCACAGAATATATATAAAAAGCGTGACATTTTAATTTGACAATTTATTTTTTAAATATATATAAATATGAGATGAAATATTAATACTGAAAAAGAAAATGGATTAAATCCAAATAATAATAAATAATAGTTTTTAAATAGTAATAAATAATTAACTAAAATTCAAGGTATATATGCAAGATTTAGTGATTCTCCGTCAAACAGCATCCAGCGAACGAGGCTTATCACGAGACTGCTTTTTATGTTCTCCTCCGTCGCCAATCCCCAAAATTCGCATCCAAAACCCTAACCCTAACCCGCGAATGCCAAGGCCTGGGGGCCCGGATCCAGGGCTGCGACCTTTCTCCGATCTTCAATCCCTTGATGCGCGGACCCTCCTCGAAACCCGGATGCTGGGATCGGAGATGGCGATTGTGCCGGCGATCTCGGCGGATGGCTCTTCGCGGAATTGGAGGGCGTCGGCGATTCAGTGGAGTCTTTTGTCCGGTTGTTGGAGACGCAGAAGGAGCTGTTCCACATCCAGATCGATCAGCTTCAGAAGCTCGTCGTCACCCAGTGCAAGCTCACGGGCGCCAATCCTCTCCTCGCAGGAGATGGTTCGTTTTCACTTCTCTCTCGGTATATTTTTATATATATGCTTAGAGGGTAATGCTTGACTTCCACCCTTTAGGATAATTCCTGGATTTTTGCCCCTATTTTGATGTTTGGACTCATATCGAAGAAATCGATTTGCTGAACTTGGGCTGTTTGAATTTCTATTCACGCGGCAATTTTAGTAATATTTGTTGCGGTTTTTATTTTTAATCGTATTTTTGAAAGAGAAAGTAATTATGGTATTCACAAAGCTTCTTGAATAACTCAACCATGAACGACCATAGGGTTGTTTATCTCTTCCAAGAGAAATGACCTGTTAAATGCATAAGCTGTTTTTGTACTGCAGTTATGGTGACAAATTGACGACAAACACACTTTTACTTGCATTGTGCTTGAGAGGTTTTGAACTCGAGACCTCCCAAACACAAGCTAGGTAGGAAACCACTAGGCTGTGCCTTGGTTCTTGAAGTTATGGTTTTAGTAAAAAGTAGATTTTTCCAAGCTAATAAATGTGTCTCTGTTGTATGACATTTATGGATTAGTCAAAGGAATTATTATTAATCTATCTATTAACAGTGTTTCTGGAATTTCACATAAATAGAATTTCAATAATTTTATTATCTTTTTGAAGCTAATTTTAATTATGTTTATTGAACTGTCTGTGTAGTGTTGGCTTGCATATGCACTGGTAATTCAACTTTATCGATGAAGAGAAATGAGAGAATTGAGAATTTTCCTATGATAGAAACTAAGTTTGGAAATAATTTTTCCTACCATTAAAATTGATTTTTTTTGGTAATAATGATAAAGTAGGCTGCAGACAACAGATTTTGAACTATTGAATTTTGATTTTTGGGTCTCAATCTGATGACTAATAGAATTGATATAGGTCATATGCTTCTGTAATATATCTTAAATTTGCAAATTCATAGTTATATACTTATATTGGTAGTTGGAAATGTCAGAGTCTACTGGATATTGTACTATTGACGCGACTTAAAGGTTGTGTGCATGTGCTGGCCTATTAATTAATTTCCCCGGACACCCTGTTTCATTGTGTGTTATTGATTGAAAACTTATTTTTTCTCTCCAGGCTGCTGGTGCACTGTCCATCAAAATTGGTGAGTCCTGAAATTTACTTGACCTAATTGATTTGATTTGTTAGACTTTTTGCTTGTTTTTCAATGGAATGCTTTAGTTTTGTAGGTTCTGGTGACATTTGTGGATGGTTTCTTCGTGATTATATATTCTTTTGTGTGTGTTTGTTGCTCATATTAGCAAATGATGTAAATAATCAGGATTCTTCTATGCATATTTATCCTGTGATAATTATCAGTCAAATCTCTTCTTCTATTTTGTTGTGTTGCTTGTTTCTTTGTCCAGTAAGTTTGATTGTAGCTGATAGCTTGTGCCAACTATGACCTTCAAGTAAAGTGCTAATAGTATCATTTTAAGCATGCTGCCGCAAATTCAATCTCTTGTTCAGTTGTAGAGGCTCAGTGGACATATCTATATGCCTGCAAGGGCTGCCTATGTTTACCAGCACAATGGTTTTTTGGCAAAAGCAAATCAAGGTTCATGTTATGTAATTGCTGCTTGAACAATTAGTAACTGATATTGGAAGTTAAAGCAAAAGTCTCGTTCACATATTGCATTCCTCGCGCCATATTTTATGGTGTATTAGAATTGCAACTAGCAAGAAGTATGCATGCTATTCTCTTTTATATTGAATGAATGTGTTAAACCCACTCTAGAGGCACCTTTGAATCTTTATATCGCTCATTATGTTATCTTTTCCTTGTAAAGACTATGTTAAAAACCTGCTGCCGCCAGTAACACAAGCTGCCACAAACTTATGCATAATCAAAATGTATTGCAAGTTTTGCTTGCAAAAATATCACATTATACACGATAATTTATGGCATACAAATGTGTCGCAAATAATGCTCGATATCGATGCTAAATTGAATTGCAAATATTGTCTCAAAAACTAATAAATTGTGATGAAATTTTGCAACGCATTTTTCGTTGTGTCGCAAATTTTGCGACATCCGAAACGACATATTCTCACGAAGTCTGCGCATTATGTTGCAAATTGTAATCTGCGACACATTTTGGATTTATTGTGTTGCAAAAATGTGTCGCAAATCACGTTTTTTGTTATAGTGATAGCCAATGCTACTTTAAATTGAAAATAAGTTTTTTTTCACTCTAACTAAATATTCCAAATAATTGCTTTAAACACCATATCCCACATCCACAACTCTCTTATTGATCTAGGGGTTTAGGATATACCAAAGTAACTCCAAATTTGCAAGGAATATGGGCATGAGAGGAAAAGATGGATTGCCGTTTTCACAGATACGTGGCAATGACACATATGGCAATTGGAGTTTGTTGCATTTGTTAACAACAAAGTTTTCTAGTATCAGGATTTTATGATGCCATGTCAACCAGTTTAAGGCATTGATATTCTTCAAGCAAGACAAGAGGAAGGGAGTCACCTAACTTCTATAGCCTCTATTTGTGAGAAAATTATAGAAGAACTTAACAAATAAGGTTGTATTTGGAGAACGTCATATTTAAAAACTAATTACAATCTCATTATAATTAAACATCTCCTTAATAAATAAATTGAATTTTAAAAATTTCAAAAGATGATATATTAAATAAACTAATAAAAATACAGAAAGTTCAAGTGGGTTGATGTGTGCGTAATTAACTTTGAATACGAGAAAATTAAAGTTAATAAATTTAAGAAATAATATGAAAATAAAAAAAATGGTTCAAATATTGACAAAGGAAGGAATTGGTTAAACATATATATATATATATATATATATATATATATATATATATATATATATATATATATTGAAAAATGTGGATAAACCACATGCATTAAAAAGGAGAAAGAGCGATACAACAACTGCTAGACTTAGCTGTCAGAAACAACCCACAACACACAAAATAAGCCCACTAGCAGTGGGCACAAAAACACACCCCAGGCTAAAACAACTGGCCAAAGCCCAGACAAAACAGATCTACCCCATGCCCTGAACAAAGTCCCCCCACAAGGAGCAGCTCCACAGGTGGGATCATCATCGTCGCCTGAGAACACCAAGTCACGTGGCGGAGAGTAGAAGCATGCTCACCAAAACTCGCTTGTTAGGAGGAAGGGGCTGTAGAAAACCACAAGATCAATACATGGGCAATCTTCGAAATAACAGAAGAAGGAGATACTGAGGTAGCATTAATAATGCAATCATTCTTAGCTAGCCAGACATGCCACACAACAGTTTTAACAATGACCCCTCCTAAAGAACACAGACAAGGCCGAAGTTTAAACCACCAGGAGCCCCACACCTCACCCAAAAAGGACGGGGCCGTAGATCGGCAAAAGGTGCAAGAGAAACTCCAAATAGGTTGCACATACTAGCAATGCCGAAGAAATGATCGACCGATTCACAAATCCGCATGGCATAAGACACACACATAGTGGTAAGAAGTTTGTTGCAACGTTGAACTGTTAAATTTTCCAGAGTGAGGATCTTATCCCTCTAAGCGAGCCAATTGAAAATATTAACCTTCTGCGGGCATAAGGAGTTCCAGATAACCCTGGTGACCGGACATTTAACCCCACCATCAATCAGGAAAGAATATAAGGATTTGACGTAAAAGCGCTTGTTAGTTAGGGTCCACCATTTTCAAATCTTCCTCTTGCAAGCCACAGTCATGAAGGGTATAAGCCCCAAAAATGCCCCACCTCTGAGGTCCTCCCTAAGCACGCCGAAACTCTAACTTATGGATCAACTCCCTACGGTGTCATTCGGGTTGTCCGTCTCGGTGAACGAATCGGGCCAAATATTCATAGGAGCACATCCATTTAACCATTTATCCTTCCAGAATAATGAGCGGGAACCGTCTTGGACAATTTGCTCTGTACACCCCTTGAGAGCCGACAAGCAGCAGAAAAAGCCACCCCAAAAAAATGAGGCCCACCCATGTTGATGGATATGCAGTTCCAATTTGAAATACCATAGTATATAGCATACGATTGGCCATCCGCACCAGTTCACATCAGAAGACAACTTCCACCACCACTCATCGAGGAGGACCGAGTTGAAAACCTTCAAATCGAGGATACCCTACCCTCCTAAGTCCTGTGGCCAACAAATACTCAACCAACCAAACGGTGATCATTAGGGCTTGTCAATATCCGGTCCGATCCACGAAAAACTCTCTCGATCACGTCAATCTCTTTGACAACCCTAGCTCGAGTCAAAAACTGAACATCCGATTTTGTTGGAATAGCAGATAATACCGAGTTCAACAGGTTAAGCCTATCCCCATAGACAGATGGTGAGCTTTTCAGGAGGTCAAACGTCCCCGGACCTTTCAGCAATAAGAATTTCCAGTCCATCTTCCTCGGCTTTCTTTCCGAAATGGGGATACCCAGATAAGTGACCGGAAGACGGTCAACTACGTAGCTAAGAGTCCGAGACTCAGCCTAGCTCGGGAGCCGGTCTAACCGAGAGGAAAACAGACAAGTTTTTGAGAAGTTGGTTTCCAATCCTGACATCCCTTCAAACAGATACAACAACAGCTTAATGATGTGCAAGTCCTCCAATCCCCCAGTGGTCAGAATAAGTAAGTTATCAGTATAGTGCAGGTTGCACATCCTACCCTGATTTCCCAGTGGGACCACGACCGATACTCTAAAATTTAAATGCATGAGAGAACATCGTCCCCAAGTCACATCCGTCACAAGGACAAAGACAGCTGGAGAAAGAGGGTCTCCTTGTATCACGCCTCGACAATATCACACATAACCACTTGGCGAGCCATTAACAAGAATAGTAGCCTTAGAGGAGAAAAGAAGTGACCGCATCCAGCCCACCCAACGTCTTCCAAAACCCCTAGCTTCCAGCCGTCGAATAAGAAGTCGATCCGCGAATCAAAAGCCTTAGAAAAATCCACCTTGAGAATACGGCACTGAAGCCTCGTGTTTTGTGGATGCTAAAAATCAATTTTTCAGCCGTGGCAATGTTGTCAATGATACATCTGCCTTTAATAAAGGCCGAATGCGTGAGTTGTCAACAAGAGAATAGATGACCTTACTCAGTCTTGTAGCTAAAATTTTGGAAATGATCTTCAGGGTTGAGTTGATCAAACTGATAGGTCTGTAGTCAAAGGGCGACTTCGGGTACTCCATCTTAGGAATTAGAGAAATGCAAGCCCAGTTGATACGCTCAATATTGGCTCGACCAAAAATAGAAGTCCCTTACATAATACCACTAACTCTGCTGTGCACAACATCCCAAAAAGCGTTGGAAGAAAAGGATAGGGAAGCCATCCGTCCCCGACGCTTTTATCTCGCCACAATGCAAAGACAGCCTCTTATCTCCTCGATAGAGAAAAGGGAGCCTCAAGATTCGAAAGATCTACTGAAACTTTAAATGAAAGAAGATGTTGCCAGTTTATCTTACATCTAAAATCTCACTGACATCCAAACTGGGCTCTGAAACTGGAGGTAAAGATCCAACCAATGTCCAGAGGGTCAAGAAAATTAAACCCCTCATGGGTAATACGAGGAATGAAGTTTCTATTCTTCTGACCGTTAGCAACAGCATGGAAGAATTTAGTATTTGCATCCCCCTTTTTAAGCCAATTTACTCTAGAACGTTGTCTCCAATAAATTTCATCCTTTCTTCTAATCTCCTCCAGCTTTTGCAGAAGTGTTTTTCTCTTTGACTAAATCATCCAAGCACAAAGGAATGATATCTTTAGCTACATCAAGAGCATCTAACTCAAAAGAGCTAGCTTCTTAAGCTTAATAGAACTGTAACAGGTTTTGGCCCAGAAGCTAATCTTCTTTCTCAACCGAGCCACTTTCTTAGCAATAACAAAGGCACCACAACCAGAGGAGGCATCCTTATTCCACCAATGTTGAATCAGATCATGGAAACCATCGGTAGTGCACCAAGCCAGTTCAAACCGAAAAGGCCTAGGATTAGAGACGTGTTCCCCAACTTCAAGGCAAATCGGGACATGATCCGATCCAAGCCTAGGTAGGCTGGTCTGAGTGACCCTGGGGAAGTGCAGTCCCCAATCATAGTTGACTAGAAATCGATTTATTTTAACCCAGATCGGATTAGATTGACCATTAGTCAAAGATAACCTTCTAGCCACCGCAGGAGGTTCAAACAAGGAAAGATCGTTCAAGAGGCAATTGGCATGATGGATGTCATCCAAATAGGGGGGGGCCCGAGTTTTTGTCATTGACAGAGAAAATGGCATTAAAATCTCAATAGATAAGCTAGGGGGAGATCCACCCCCACCACTCCTCCTGATTTTCTCCCAAAAGGCTAGCTTGAGGGAGCGGGCATTTGGACCATAGACCGAGGTGCAAAACCAGCCAAAATTAACCCGCTTATAGTGGAATTCTACCATTACGCAGAACTCATCGGTAAAGAGCACCTTACCGGTCAAGGTTAAACTATTCTAACCAATGACAATACCCACTACCGACCCACGAGTGGGCAAGAATGCGAAATCGTCTAAATTAAGTCCCCCAACATCATGCCAAATCTCTTTGGGGAGATCTGCCAGTTTAGATTCTTGAAGTCGCGAAACCTCCAGACAATGCAGAACAAAATAAAATCCCAACAAGAAACCGCTTACGGTCGCCCGACCTGCACCCCTTAACATTCGAGGAGATAATATTCATAACAAAACCAAAAAGGACAAGCGGACCTAGGAGGTCTCCTCGTAGGAACTAGAAGGTCTCTGCTAGTGGACCTAGGAGGTCTCTGTCGACTCCCTGGAAGGGGCAGATTTGTTCTTTTCTAGCAAGCAAATATGTTTAAAGCAATCAACTTTATGAGAACAAGAATCAGAAAACTCAATGCCACAAGCAGATCAATAACAATGTAATTGAGCATCAGTCCAATCATTTTAAAGTAGAGGTTAGAAGAAGTACCTTCATGGAGCTCGCCACGAGTACATTTCTTCTTAATCGACCGGGGATGTTCAGGTACAAAACCCGCATCTTCCGTCCACTTGGAAGACGGTCTCGCTGCTCACTTCTTCTAGCTCCAGGCGGTTAGGGATGTTGATCCTCAACAGGCTCTAAACGAAGACGAGGCAAAAGAGATATGATAGTCTTCTCAAATTCGGATTCGGATACATCTATCTCATAGTCTGCTTCAGGGAGGCCCCCTCCCCAGAAGCAGAATCACCAAGAGAGTGCTCTCTAATAAGGTCACCGTCAGAGCCCCTCGAAGTAGCAAGTTGAGGGACGGGTACTGCCATATCTGGAGGCACTGGTGCGGAGGGTAAAGGAATAATCGACATGACAATCGGGATAAGTGACCACAAACCAGTAATGAATTGCCACTTAAATCCACTGGGAGGAGTAACAGAAGGGAGCTTCGATGCAATACCCGATTCATCCCCTGGTACCCCTAAGAAAAGGTCCTCGTAAGGATCCCTGGGTCGGCTTGCGCAACATATCTCCGCACTTCGCACATCCACAACCACATCCTTCGGCCCAAGGCCCCCACTAACTTGATCCCCAACCACATTCATAGGCTACCCACCCTTAGTCACTGGAACCACAGTACTAATGGGCTGCACAGAGGGCCCACTGCAAACCAAATCGGGCTCAATCATAACAGATGCAAGCCGGCCTAGTTCAGAGCTACCACCATTCGAACTCGGCCCAACATGAGAGGGAAAGCCACAGAGGATTCACCAATGGGAGGAAGCTAAACCTCGTTCGAATGGCCCAATGGCGGATTGACAGTGCGCTTGCACTGGTCTCTTGGATGGTCGACATGTAGCTGCATGGAATTACGCGAGGGAGCGACACACAGGTTCTCCCAATTTTCATGTACGTCGTTCCCTCGAACAGAGATTATGTAATGTTCTTTTCATGATCCGTCAGTCCGACCGCAAGCACTCCTATGACCATCGGTCCGAAGGAGTCTCTAAGTCTTACATTTGTCTTCCCCAGCGTGATGTGGCCATGCCACCATCACCATCGCGGGAGTTGCAAGCTAGAGTCCTTCGTTCTAGGTACATCATCATCCTTCCAAGTAAGGATCTCTGGCTACCATGTCTCTATCAAAGACGAGTCTGCAGTCTTCTGAGAAACCACTGATGTCGTCACAGGTTTTCCCTCTCTACCAATAGCCAAGGGCTGAAATAACAGGCCTTTGCCTTTGTCCACCACCCCATCCCCTTTGAGGCCACGAGGGGCATTGTGAGACATCGGCAAGACATACCTCTCAAGGTTCCTACGGTATTTAGGGAGCTCGCCCCTGTCTCCAGTGATTAGGACCTGATAATGTCGCATCCTGAAGCTGAGATCCACCTCCATCGATAGAGAAACTTCCAATCTTCATCAAACTAAAACGGGGATAAAGCTCTTGTTAGGCCGGGACATCTTTGACACCGCTACAAGGTCTCCCACTGGCTTGAGAATCTCAGAGATAACACTCCCACACCAGCCGTTCAGTGGTACATTCCAAATGAGCATCCATTGTCCAACCCCCAATACCTTCCCAAGTGCACCCAGCTCTGTCGTCCATGGAAAGATGGATATGGAACACAAACCTTGCTTAGATGATAGTTCAAACACTCCTAGAGAGCTGGCCTTCTTCACCTCCTCCTTTGTGGCTATCAGAAGCAAATTGACATCATCGTTTACTGGAGTAATAGGCCCCGATAAAGGGACATTCAGAATAGACGGGATGGCATCCTGGAGAACATTCTCACTGATCTGCCCCGTTCTCAGGGATAGGATGCCCACTGTCTCCAGGTCATCGTGAATACCGAAAACCTCTGGCGGGATTGGGATGGATAGCTTCACATATGTAGGGAGGGAGCGACTGGTGGAGTTCGAAGTGGAGCCCTGTGGCTTCAACCTCAAATCAATCTCAACCTTCTCATCCTCCGAACTTGGTCGAGGTCCCACTATGATCTTCTTACGATGGGGGCTACCTCTTGCTACAAAGGGACAGTTGACCGCAACATGTCCAGCACACTCAAAGCACCGGCAAACCACCTGGTGATGACACTCCGCCATGGTGTGCGAGGACCTGAAACACCTGAAACACTCCGCCAAAGTCGCTTCCTACCCGCCAGTGACTTGCCCTTTCCTATGTCCCTTCGAGGGTGGTGCTCTTCCCTGCTCCTACGTCGACCGTAATCCACTCATTATCTCCTAGTTCCTTCCCTCTAGATGCGACGATCATTGATTATAGTCGGGTTAGCCTTCACCTTATAGTCACCCGGGAGCGAGGAGGAAGTCACCGCTCAACATATGAGAGATCCCTACGACTGAGTGCCTTCCTATCAAGGTCCAAAGATCCCTGAAGCTTTGTCGAGAAATATCACCTCCGCTAGAACCACGATTATCATCCCGGAGGTCATCAAGAAGCGACATGATACCTTCATATCAAGAGATTTTAAATAATAATAGTAATTAAGTAAATATTCTATATACTATATATAGTCGTTAGTCCAGCCGAGCCACTACACTCGCGGGAGAGTACAACATGTGTCTCTTCGGATTGAGTCAGATCAAACTTTTCCCCATCTCATGATGTGCTGGATTATGCGACCCAACCCGTTAATTTGGGCAAGCTGCCACCTAGGGCCCATTTGGCCATCACTTGTAATCGCGGTTGATCTTGTACACTAGATAGTGTAGACCGGATCGATGACCTTGTTTTGCACCATTAAGAAACCGATATGGTAGAGGTGTTAGCCCCATGGGTGTTATAAATTAGTGCATGAAGTGATGGATCTAATGGGTATAAACCCTAGTTCAAACCCTCGGATGTTTTTTTCTTTGAGATTGCTTAGGAACAAAGAAAGTGACAGAAGCGTACATGCACTTAAATCCATTGATTACGGCAAAGGTAATTGGAACTTGTGGGTTTTCTCACTGATCACACGTAGAGAGGGGAGATGGGAACCATAATTCGTAAAAACCTCACTCGAATCTCTAGTTATTGCATGCTCAATCGTGGACCACACCCTATTTATAAGAAATCTTTGTGGGCTAATTACAAGTCTTCCCATTATAGATTTGATAATTTTTGCTCCGAAATTCTACACAACATATAATTATTATGAAATTCCACACATTTAAAATTAGATAATTAGAACCCAATTCAAACTTGAATCAGATCACAACAATTTGGGCCCATTCAAAACTTAAATATAATAAGATATACACAATTACAAACATTAGTTGTGTAGTCTACACAACTTATGCACATAAGTCCTTATATCTCTACATAATGTGTGGTCCACAACCCAACATGAACAAGGTGTAGAGTTGAATTCCTGCATTGAAATACTGTAGTAGCATTATAGAGGTATTGTAATAGTACTGTTTATATAATGTTCTCTGGGCCCAAATATTATTTACTTGGTACGGATGAATTTTTTTGTGGGAGGCGGTGTATCTCTCCTTTCCAAAGTTATATAGAAAAGGGTTTTCAAGTCACTTATGATACACCATAAAAGGTCATTATCATAATTTGTGCATTTCCATACTTACTTGTCCTGGGATAACGCTTGTAGTATTGTGCATTATCATAAAAGGTCATTATCATAATTCGTGCATTATCATAATTTTTTTGCTAATTACCACACCCTATTAAGACCAATAAAACATTGATTGAATCTGTTTTCACCAAACAGGTTAATTGGTGGATGTGAGTTTGATGGGAAAAGTGAGTGGGTGCGAGTTAATTGCACAATATATGTTAATGCGATGAGTGTCTCATCATATATGGTGGTAAGTAAAAAAATAAAAAGAACTTATTGGAGTATTATGTATTTGATACTACATAAGAGAATTAAGATATAATATATTAATTGAGCATAAAATTACTTTTTTAGTCCCTAAACAATTATAATTTTTGGCTTTTTTTTATCCTTCTACTATTTTTTGGGCTTTTAAGTCCCTTAATTTTTTGAAATTTAGAAATGCTAGTCCTCCGTCTGAGCGACGTTTGATTTTTTTTGTTCTTTTTATTAAGTAGTATTTTCTATTTTTATATATTATTAAAAATCACAAAAAATTAATGTGTTAAGATGAGCGGCTACGCCCGCTAAAAAATAGGAGCCGCTCACAAGCCTCGGTGGAGCAAGTATGAGTGAGGCCCGTGTACACATGAGCATTGGGCCCATCGCACACAACTACTACTCAGACTCTTAGGACCAACACCCTTGATTAGAACTCTCACCACTTGTGATGGGTTCTAATAGGGAATGACAACCAATTATAGATCACTTAATTGTTGGTAAAAAAAATGGTGCACTGTTGATTATATACAATTTTTGACAAGGATTGGGGGCAAAGAGGTTGCGGCGTGAATTTGGATCCATGAAAGTGGATCCGGATCCAATTTTCTTTTAACACATTTTTTAATTATTTTTTGTGAATTTTTAATAATATTTAAAATAAAAAATACCAAGTAATAAAAAAGAATGAAAAATCAACGTCGGTAAGACGAAGGACTAGGATTTCCAAATTTTAAAAATAAAGGGATTTAGATGGCCCAAAAAATAATAGAGCTGGATCAAAAGGTGTGGGAATTGTACTTGTTTAGCGATTAAAGGGTATTAATTTGATTTAATTACCGCATGTGTCCCTCAGTAATTAGTGTACTTTTTGCCTTTTTAGTCCTTGTAATACTTTTAAGTACATCTAAGTACTCATATTTGATCGAGTTGGGACTTTCTAGTCTGTGACATAGATGGCAACTTTGCCGTTTCTTTTGGACCGATATGACTTTTTTTATTACAAAATTGGGGGACTAAAAAGTCCCAAATCGATCAAATATGAAAACTTAATTGTACCTAACGGAGAATGTGTTTTTTTATTACAAAATAGGAGGACTAAAAAGTCTCAGCTCGATCAAATATGAGGACTTAATTGTACCTAACAACGAATATTTAAAGCCATGCCAGCTCAAAAGAAACGGCGAAGGTAATGGCATCTACGCCTCGGACTAGAAAGTCCCAACTAGATCAATATTAGGACTTAAACGTACTTAAAAATATTACAAGGACTAAAAGAGCAGAAAGTACACAATTATAGAGACCTGTATGGCAATTATATCTATTAATTTTAATTATTGTGGCTGTTGTACTTTATAGTTATACAAAAAAAACTACTAAAATATAAGAGATAAAGTCCTAAACGGTTAGGACAAAGTACAAACAGAGATAACATAAAATAGTAGATTGTTACACAAAGCCTAGATTTCTTTTATTGATATAAACTAGAGGTTCTTGATCTATGAACTTATCGTTTACACCTCCTCCATCTATTATTATTTCTCTTTGGTCGGTCACCTAAGATCACCTCTAGTGATTAAATAGCTCTTATTGCTCTATTTTGTTTTATTTTTGCCTTGTTGTGGAGCTTTGTATATTTCTTTCTTTTAATAAAAGTTCCATTTATTTTTAAAAAATAATAAAATTAATTTAATAATTCAATACAATATCCAACTGTTACCAAAACCTGAATTTTGCAAAAATATATCTACCTACAAAAAAAAAGTTGCAAATGAGTGTGTATTTATATATACACAATATTATGTTATAACTATTAAAAATATAAGAAAAGTCATTTGTTATCTTCTTCTGACAAATAAAAATAAAAATTTATATTGTTAGATCATGAAGAAGGGATTAGTGAATTGACACCAAACCAAAATACTAGATCCCGTGCATGTGTATGACTAACCGCCCCAATGAGTCTTCTCAAAAGCTATATGGTCTTTGGGCAGCTATTTGTATGTTACCAGCTAATAAGTGTTAGATGTGTGTATGTATATTATATATATGTATATATATACATGGGTATACCTGTATATTTGGCTTCTATATGAAGCCCCATGATCACACTTGTTGGGTAATAGATGAGCATTGATCCATATCTTTTCTTCTCTTCTTTCATTCTTCTCTCTTCTAACATGGTATCAGACTAGGTACCTTCCTCCGGCCACCTCTCCGGCCATCTCTCCGCCCATCTCTCTGGCCATCTCTACACCTCACTAGTCCTGTCTTCTTCCCCCTTCTCTTATTCCTCCTTTCATCTCCTTATTCATACTTTCTTTCATCCTCTCGTGCACAACTCCCTAACCCACAGCGCACAACTGCGCAAGACCAAGACACGAGGCCAAGCCCTACGCTCGGCCACGCCCCGCGCTCAGCCATGCCCCGACACCAACTCCCATCTCCCGGTCACATCCGACTTTCGGCCAACACTGCGCCAAAGACTTGCGCCCTAACGCCCACACCCGCACCAACGTCCCACCGCGTCTTTGCTCGTCGCGACCGGTGACCATCACTCACGGAGACTCGTTGATCGCTATCTTGTCGCCCAGCCTCCACCTCTTTTTCCATCCTTCTCCTTCGGTTCCTCTCTCTTTTCTTTTCCCTCCCTTTTCTCCTGCAGATACGTCCCCTATGCCTTCCACTCCTCCTCTCCTCACTTCCCCAGAGCTTCTTAGTCACTCTTCTCTAGATCCTCCTTCTCCACTATCTGTTGAGTCTCCTGCCGTGTCTACCTCTTCTCCTTCACTCCCTACTGCTCACCCGCCAGTTCATTTATTTTACCATCGTCGAGATCCCACTGTGACTCCACCAGTACCGGTCTTCTCTGACGCCTTTCCTACTATCGATCCAGCTCCTGAGGTATCTTCTCCTCCTTATTCTTTCTGAGATCGGCTCCACTTTACATCCACACGCTCGTTATGCTTCTTCTAACACTAGTATCTCAGATGTCATTGAGCCGTGCACCCTACAGGAGGCCGTCTCGATCGCCCTGAGTGGTGGACTGCCATGGCTGAGGAGCTTGATGCCTTGTCTCAAACTCATACATGGGATATTGTCCCTCTTCCTGCCCATGCCATTCCCATTACTTGTCGCTGGATCTATCAGGTGAAGACCTGTTCTGATGGATCTCTCGAGCGCTATAAAGCGCGTCTTGTTGCTGGTGGTTTTCAGCGGGAGTATGGTCGTGACTATGAGGAGACTTTTGCCCCCGTGGCCCACATGCACACTGTTGGTACATTAGTTGGTGTTGCCGCTGTTCGTCGGTGGGTTCTTCATCAGCTTGATGTGAAGAACGCCTTTCTTCATGGGGACCTGAAGGAGGAGGTCTACATGACTCCTCCTCCACGGCCTTGTGTGCCTCAGGGATCTATTTGTAGCCTCTGGGCCCAGTGCTTTTCTATAGTCTCAAACAGGCTTCTCGTGCCTGGTTTGAGAGGTTTAGCACGGTGGTTGAGGCTGCTAGATTTACTCCGAGCATCCATGATCCGACAGTCTTTATTCATTCTTCACCTCGTGGCCGGACCATTCTTCTTCTGTACATGGATGATATGATTCTTACTGGTGATGATTCTGCTCATATTACTTTTGTGAAGCAGAAACTGTGTGAGACCTTCTTGATGATTGATCTAGGTCCACTTCGTTATTTTCTGGGTATCGAGATCACATCTCATCCTGATGGCTATCGACTATCTCGGCTAGCTTACACTCTTGATCTTCTTGCTCGCCTCCGGCTTGACGGATACTCGTCATCGCCGCTATCATCGATGGAGTTGCATTTTGCGGCTGCGTTCCTCGATGGGACTCCCTTACCGGATCCTACTCACTATCGACATCTTGTGGGTAGCTTGGTATATCTTGTCAGTTACATGTCCCCGACATTTCTCATCGTCGTGCACATTCTCATTCAGTTTGTTGCGGCTTCCACCTCTGTTCATTATGGACATCTTCTTCGAGTACTGCAATATCTTCGTGGCATTGCCTCGCAAGGTTTGTTCTACTCACACCAGTCCACTCTTCGATCCCATGGGGCCTATTCGATGCTACTTGGGCCGCCTCCCCGATGATCGGGTCTCGCCACTCAGCTCATCGATCTTTCTTGGGTCTTCACTTGTTATTTGGAAGACTAAGAAACAGCAAACTGTTGCCAAGTCCAATGCTGAGGCTGAGGTTCGTGCTTTGGCTTCTACAGTACATGAGGTGCTTTGGATTCGCTCGATTCTACAGAATTTTGGTGTACCGATCCATTCTCCTATTCCTATTCACTCGCGACAATGACGGGGAGCCCTTCGATTGACATCGATCCGGTCAAGCATGAGTCGACCAAACACATTGGTGTGGATGCCCACTTCACCCGTTGTCATGTCCGTGCTCATACTGTATCCCTCCATTATCTTTCTACCGAGGTTCAGGTGGCTGATTTTTTCACCAAAGCCCAGACACGTGATCAGCATCTCTTTATGTTGTCCAAACTCAAGACACATGATCCACCTTGAGTTTGAAGAGGGGGGGGGGGTTAGATGTGTGTATGTATATTAGATATATGTATGTATATACATGGGTATACCTGTATATTTGGCTTCTATATGAAGCCCCATGATCACACTTGTTGGGTAATAGATGAGCATTGATCCATCTCTTTTCTTCTCTTCTTTCATTCTTTTCTCTTCTAACAATAAGAAGTAGAGATATTCATTTCTTAGTGGTGGTTAGTCCCTCCAAGAAATAATTGAGTGACTCCCACTCCCTCGTTTCTCTTATGTTTTGATTTTTGTCTAAGCCAATGAGTGTGAATTATAAAATAGATTTATCAGAAGATGTGTGGAGAAACATACCTTATCAAAATTGATGTCCAAAAAAATATTGAATCATTTTACACAAATCAAATTCCAACTCTAGTGATAAGTATATGATTTTTTTAAAAAAAAATATTTTGTAAATAATTTATTATTTTTTTCTTTTAAATAAAAGTCGATAAACCATTTGTATCAAATGAAATAGAACTTTAAAGAGATACAAAACATAGAAAAAAGTAAGAAAATAGTACTAAATGAGAGACCTAAATATATGATAAAAGGATACAGAGAAGCCAAGCTCCAAGACCTCCTCTTGAAGATGTAGATGCAGAGGGTTTTTCAAAATTAAAAGCAAAGCTTTTTCCTAGAGACACCATCCGCCTGTGGCAATCCGTAAATAATAATAATAATAATAATAATAATAATAATAATAATAATAATAAGGGATTTTTACTTGCATACCCCTATAAAATCATGAATTTGCTTAAATACCCCCATAAAAATGATATTTGTTTGTATACTCCTACAAATCAATTATATTTGCTTCTATGCCCCTATGGTTAAGTTGACTCTTAATGGTGTTAAATCAATAGATGGAATAAGGGTAAATTACCAAAATGAGTTTGCTTATATACCCCTTGAAATTTTTTTTTCTTCTTATTTTGTAAACATTACTCGTTTCATTCAACAAATGACCATTATAAGTTTATTAATATACCCATCAAAATTTTTTATTATATTTTATAGACTTAAATTATTTAAACTATAGGTAACCAATATAATTTTTTTATATACGCTTTAATTATTTTTAAAATTATTAAAAATTATGAATTTTTGAGTAAATTCATATTTTTAAGGTTTTTACAAACATCACTAAAACATTTTAGATTATCATATGCTATTTACAAACACAACCTAAAAATAGGTAAAAATTACAACGTGTAACAATATATAACAAATAATTTCATACTATGGTTAAGGGTAATTGGGTAATTTTGGATATTGTTAAGGGTAGTTAGATGATGTTAAGGTATAATGACTGGTATATATATGGATATTGTATGACTCATTACATCTCTACTATAAACTAGTCATTCATTTCTAGTGCTTTGTTCCAGGCCTAACTCTGGTGGACACATACAACAACATGAAACATTTTTCTACGACATTTGGATCACAGTACCCTGTTTTTTAGCTTATGCAGAGGACAAAAGCATGTATTTTAAGTACACCAACCAAACATTTTTTTCTATGAAAAGAACCTTGGTGAAGATATATCAACTGGTATGATTCATGAAACCTCTCTTTCAATTTTTTTTTTTTCTCCTTCATCTCTATATATTGATAGTGCCTTACTGTATCAAAATTATGATATGTATGCCTTGTGATTGCATATCTGCTGCATATGTATGCCTTATGTATCCAATAGCTTTTGAATTACTTATTTATATATTTTATGATTAGGAATTAAGCTCATCACTTGTGCAATTCTATTTTATTTTACCTGTATTAGTTTTCACAGGTTGAATGGTGGATAAACAAATTTTTATGGCAAATTTGTGACTTTATTATGACTTAACTGCATGACATGCAGTTTGAGTGTATAAATTACTTATGTTCTTTTGAGTCAGTTATATACATGCAGATATTTAATTATTGAATGTCCAGTAGAACTTCAGAAATTACTATGGAGCATGTCTCTTGTGTATGCTATTCCAATGAAGCTTTCTAGAGGGGAAGTATATGTCGTTTCTTTGTAAGTAATGTCAGAGAGCGTAATAATTTATTCTGATTATTTGTTCATCTGTTCTGAAAATATAGTAAGTCTGCTGCTACTATTAATAAAACTTCTACTTGATATTGAATAGAGTACTGGTGGATATATATTATGCTTGGAATGGCTCTGTCGATCCCTTGGCTTCAAATCAATAAGATGAAGATAAATTATTAGGATAATTTTATGTCTACAAATTATATAACAACTGGTATGTATATATATAGGACTCATATTGCAACTCTATATATATATTTATTATTATGAATTAAGCTTGACACTATAAACTTGTTACTTATATTTTTATAATTGTGATACGCATGTGTTTGTTTTAGTGTTTTAACGGGAGGAATTGTTGATAAACATTGTTAGATGTTGATAAGAATGGGCATACTTTCATTAAGGCAAGAGGCCAATAAATAGATACAATGTGTATAAATACAGAAGTAGTTAGTATGTATAAACAGTAAGATACAAAGTATAGTATAAGTATATAGTAGTCCTCTAACAAGTATAGTATAAGTATATACTAGTCCTCTAACACCCTCCCTCAAACTCACAGTGGATCATAAACTGAGAGTTTGTCAACCAGAAACTGAAATCGAGAAACAGTATGTGCCTTAGTGAAAAGATCAGCAAGCTGATAGGCGGAGGCAACATACGGAAGAAGAATAGTACCTTGATTCGTTTATCGAATTGAGTTTGAACCATTTGTGTGAATTGAGAATAAATGGTGTAGACTTCAGAACGAGATCGCATTAGGTAGAGCCAGGTATATCTAGAAAAGTCATCAATGAAGCTTATGTAATAAGAGAATCCAGCGAGAGAAGAGGAAGGAGCAGGACCCCAAACATCAGAATGTACTAGATCAAAAGTGGAGTTGGAAAAGGAGTCACTAGATGTAAAAGGAAGAGCCGAATGTTTAGCAAACTTACAACCCATACAAGAAGATAATGAGCCAGAAGAGACAGAACCAAGATACCCTGAACTAGTTAATAGTTTCAGGCGAGCATTAGATACATGTCCTAATCGAGCATGCCAACGATCTAATGAACAAACAGAAGCAACAGATGGCGGGGAGTACATATGGGAAGGAGAAGTAGATGCGGGTAGATGGAGAGACTCAAGGTGATAAAGCCCGCCAACTCCTAGCTCGATCCCAATCCTCGACACATGAAGATGGTCCCTCGCAGGCAGTGCAGAGAAGAGAAGTGTAGATCAAACCATGATCCAGTGAGTCGGTAGCCAGTAAATAGATTTAAAGCTAAACCAGAACATGGGTGAGCTGAGGGAATAGAAAATGAAGAAGACCGAAGATGACCGGATCGCGTGGCAGGAAGAAGACTTCCGCTCAGCGATCTGAATACTCAGAAAGCCGGGTGAGTACTAGAATGATGAACTAAGGTAGTAGCATCCGCTTGATCCTATGGTGAGTAGCACCGAGTCTAAAAATCCATGAGGAGGAAGACATACCACAGTGCGGCACTATACAGTAGAGGAAGAAGCTGGATCGCATGGCACGTCTGCATGGCATGTAGTTGCTCTGTAAGCTTTAGCAACCCGAGAAGCAATATCCCCGGAAGAATCGTGGAGTCAAGGCCTCGGCGATGGCGAGCATGAGGGTGAAGAAGGAACTCCAAAAGACCGTTGAGGTGGACGATGCTGTGGATGTTGCTGTTGCCGTTGCTGAAGCTTTGGACATTGAGTCTTTGTATGACCTTGTCGAAAACTGCGATGCGGCAAAAAGAGAGGATCCGAGGAGAGGGACAACGGTGCATCGGGAGTAGAGGTCCGGAAGAGCGCGAAGATGTCGCAGCCAAGATCTGATGCCAGTAGAGCCAAGAGCGAGATGATGAGAGTCATGTAGCCTCGTTTCCTCAGCCATAACACTGCGCACAACATCATCAAAGGAGGGAATTGGGTCTCGATTAAGTAATTGGCTGCGAACAGGCTCATAGTCAGGACGGAGACGCTCGTAAACTCAAAGGTCCGCGTGTGCAGGCGAGGCCGAATCACGAGCCTTACAACACTTGCACGTCAAACAAGTGGAAGGCTCTAAAGAGTCAAGTTGTCTCCACAATGATCGCAATTCAGTAACATATTCCCGTCATGGAGCGCTCCGTTCTTTGAACATAGGGTGAGATCCCAGTCAAAAATAGCATCTTGGCGAGGTGGACTCGCTTCAAACATGTGACTGCAGATGAGTCCACATAGCTAGAGGCGGTCGGAAGATGCCCCAATTTCCATGCGAATATCAACCTCGCATGATCGACGGATGATAGACATTGTGCGATGATCGAGTGAACCCATGAAGCAAAATGTCTTATCGGGTCTCTTTAGGAGGGGGAGAGGTATCATCCACATGTCCAAATAACTCAGTATCAAGTAGAATGATACGTAGAGTGAGTGTACCATTCTTTATAATTGGAGCGAATTTAATTTGACATCCACTCCGACTAAGAAAATTACGAGTAGTAGAAGCCATGTGAGGTGGTGTTTTTGTTTTTAATAAACAACTATTAGGGAAATAACATCACATGCAAAAAAATAAATAAATAAAACAACATCACATGCATGCTTGTCTCCCATCATGTTTGGTCGGCCCAATTAGTGGAATGTCACCATCTAGTGAATAGGAACATCCACTATCATCACATGCAAACAATGAATGCCATTAAGCTTGTTGACCAAATGAAGAAAGCTGCGATCATGCTGGCGCAGCGGAAGGGACGATCGGCTTGTACGTGGATCTCAGTGGAAGCCTCGCCCGGATGAAGACTCTCGATGTCCAGCCACGGTCCTTGATGAGCAGTGAGGGATGGCGGACTGCACAAGAGAAACCCGAAGACGGAAGAGTAAGGATGGTCGTCTGCAGCTTGTATGATGAGCGATGATGAGAAGGTACACGAGGACCGGAGCAAGGAGTCGAAGAACTTGGCGGCGGTGGTCGGGACCGAGACGATGGCTCACAAGGCGTCAGCGGCGGCGGTGGTGGATGATCAACGAGGAAGTGAGGATCGGCCGGCCGATCGGCGATTGGCGGAGCCAAACTCGGGAAGAGATCCGGCGAGGAGAAGAAACCCGAGAATGATGAGGAACAAATCGGACTCTCAAAAGTCCAGTGAGTGGACTCCGACCCACCGGGATCACCCAAAGAACATCTCTGATACCATGTTAGATGTTGATAAGAATGGGCATACTTTCATTAAGGCAAGAGGCCAATAAATAGATACAATGTGTATAAATACAGAAGTAGTTAGTATGTATAAACAGTAAGATACAAAGTATAGTATAAGTATATAGTAGTCCTCTAACAAGTATAGTATAAGTATATACTAGTCCTCTAACAAACATAATTTTTATTGCAAATATGTGACTTGGTGACTCAACGATGTGTTTAGTTTGAGCTCGCAAATCACTTGGTTTCAACTTTCAACGTGAGATGATAGCATTTAAATTTTCTGTGAGTAGCGCTGAAACTTTTCCTCATTTCTTTAGTTGAATTGATTTCCTTCTTAATTTGCATATTTTCTGGATGATTAAATGTGCAGGAGTTTTTCTTCTCATGAGGAATTAGTATACCAATCAATTCTTTGCCGAAGCTTTTGGGTGAGAGCACTGTGTTTTCTTATGAAGTAATGTGACGAAAGTACCTTTGTACTCTTTAAATGATACTTGCTGATTTTGTATGACATGTATATCTTTTGGTGGCACAGCCGAATTGGAGGATGGAAGCTTGAATTACAATTAGAGGTTCTGAAGGAATGAGAAGTGGACGTGCATGACTTGGTATTTGTATATATCACTCATTGCATCTTTAGTTAATCTTTCCTGTATTAAATCTGTTTGGAAATTTTATTGATCTATTTCATGATCTGGTATTAAGCTCATAGCTTGTTATAGTTCAATCTTCAAAATTGTGATATGTGCATGTGTTTGCTGTATAAATATCTGACTTTATTATCAAGTAATTTCGAACTTGCGCCATTGTTTTCTTTTTACTGGTTTCTTTAATTTACACCATGAGTTTTGGAGATTGCTCGGATAGCATGTCAAACTCTTTAATAATTTATTTTCTTCTTTACTTATTTTTGTGAACAACGATGAGTGACAGTTTCTTATGAGTTAATTATATATAGGATGCTCTGTTTTTCTCTTTGAAATTTATAATGTTACAGAGCCTACAGTGTATTCTTTTTATTCATGTGAGCGCCAATCAAAATATCACCTGCCAATAATGAAATGTCTATTTGATATTGAACAACAGGATTAATTGGTGAATATGAAATTTCTCGCCTACATTTCGAGCAGACAGTATGCTCTCTGATGTGCCTTCCAGTTCCAGGTAGCAGAACGGGCATTATTTCTGTGGAACAATGATCATGTGCGAAATTTGATAGCCCAAAACCGGAAGGTCATTCTACCGATCATCTTCCCAGCTTTAGAGAAGAACACACAGGAGCACTGGAACCAGGCTGTGCACAAAGCCTAACTTTGAATGTGAGGAAGCTGTTTTTTGGATGCTGACCAAGAACTTTTCGAGGAATGCTTAACAAAATTCCAAGAAAACAAGGCCAAGGAAAGAGAGTTGCAAGATAAACGGGAATTAATTTGGCAACGCTTAGAAGAAATTGCAGCATCCAAAGCTGTCAGCAACGAAGCTGTACTTGTCTCTCGTGTCAGATCCTCCCTTACCATTCCCAGCACTAGTCCGCGATCTCCTGTCAGCACCTGAGAGGAAACAAAGATAACATGCAGAAAAGTGTACGTGCTACTGAATCCTGCAGGTTAGTTATTGCTCATTGTAAGGTTAGAAATGCCTCTTGTTTTTAGCAGACATATTCATGGTTTGAAGGATGTGGCATTTTCAGGCTTCTTCGGTTAGAAGTCATTTTTGGGCATTATCGTCTTCTTACTAAGCATGAAAGAATGTATGTTTGTGTATAATCAGTATTTGTTGGGGATAGAATTTATTGCTGATTTCTCTCATTGTGTTTTTATTTGTTCTACCATCTTTTTTCTGGTGCCTCATTGTTTTCTCTTTGTTGGTGGATGGAACTCTTTTTCTTAACATGCTTTTAATTTATTTAGTTTTACCGTATTAATTTCAGGTTGTTTTGACAGTGTATATGTATACAGATGTAAATATTTTATGATCTTTTGTTTTTAGAGCCTCTCTGTTCACATGAGAATCATTTGGAGCTTTGTATAGATTAATTTCTAAAATTGATATCCTTTTAAGTGTTTATCTATTTTAGATGATTTATGCTGCAGATTTTATTCCCATCTGTTTAGAGTTGTTGATTTTTTTTTTTTCCAAAGCCAAATGTTTTTATTTGTTTATTTATTAATTAAACAGGTGACGGGATATATTTCCTTATGTGTTGCATAGAATTTTTTTTCCCTCCAAGTTTTTGACAAATAGACGATAAACGCCCTCATTTAAAGGTAAGTCAGGGCGACTGCGACGTGTGAGAGCAGAGCTCAACGCCGACCCACATGCCCTCATCTTGCGCGGACATGGGATTCGATCTCGGGTCCTCCCCGAAACGAACGCCCTACGCAAAGGATTCAGTATCAATTGACCCAATGGCCGTTGGTCCAAGTTTCTCTTGTTACCCTTTGCTTAGGGAAAGGAAAATGAATGATTTCTGATTTCCTTCCAATTTATTAAAAAAAAAACTGGTGGGTACTTTATTTATGTGTAATTGGTATGTTTTTTTTTTTATCATGTCATTCATCCGTGTGTGTTAAAATTAACAAAGAAATTGTTACACCAAAAAGAGAAATATGGAGATGTATATATATATATATATATATATCATATTCAGACATGTAAAATCTCAAATAAATTGATAGGCATTCGGTCTTATGAGTTGGGAGTTCATTATTTATTTATTTATTTATTTATTTTAGTATTCATTTATTATTTCATGTTTTGTTCTCCAATTTTTTTTTTTAAGTGATTGTTGCTCATTTGGTTATTTAGTATGACATGAACGCCTAGGCCTGTGCTGGGCTGGAGTTTGGCCCAAGGGCCATGTCACTACAGGGCTATCACGAGCTATGTGGGCTCAGACCTCGTGGGCCGGGCTGGCCTGCCAGAATTTTGACTAGGTCTTTTCCGCTCAGGTATATATTGGTGCATATATCTTACTTAAATATCTTTTTTAATAAAAAATAAAATAATTTAAAAAGGATGAGTAAGCTTGAAAAATATAATTATATAAGGAAGCGTGTATGCCTAAAAATGATTTTATTAAATATTTTTTAAATAAGATATGCGAGAAAAGTTAATTTCTGATATATATATATATATATATATATATATTAAATCTGGAAATTATGTGCATTTAGGTATGAGACTATATTAATATATTTTTTAAAATTTATAAGATTTATTTATTTATTATTTATAATTTTTAAAAGAATTTTTGCGTTTTTAAATTATTTAATAAAAATTTAAAATGAAATGCATGCCCCAAGTGAGTTTCGTGCAATCTAGTGGAAAACTTCATTCCACTTTTGCTAGTGGATCTCTTGTAATTCTTCCATGTTTTCTGTTTTATGTTTCTAGTTTGATTGAATCTTTTTATCCCTCAAATAGATATGACTTTAGCTACTCCGCCTTCATGGGTGGTCACCTAGTGACTAACAATCTCTTCTTTTATACGAGGACCTAGAAACTCTTAAGTTGTGTTGTATTGCTGCAATACTATTCTCCAATTTTGTCTTTGTAGTCTTTGGAGATGTCGTCATCTAAGAAAGAAACATATGATCAATTTTCAAGATAATCAAGACTCATGAAAGTATTGTTCAAATCAAATATTCCATATGATAGCACAAGCTAGGAGATCCCCTATTCTTATAAATGAAGGTCTCCACGATGTCCACATATCGTCTAAAGAGTATGGAGGGTGACCTATCCTAAAAAATTGAACAAAGTAGATTGTACAAGGAACATTGTATAAGCAAGTTGTTTGTGGATTTGACTGTTAAGTGGCAAAGCAAATATGTCAATAACCTCCTCTTTAACAAATTTTCTAGAGTTAGAACCCAATTATCCCAAACTAACCAATTAAACATATTGATTTTCTATGGACACATACCTTTCCAAATTAATATATAGTTTTTGTCACTTGGCATCATCTAGTTTAATTGTATTCTCATATACTGTTATACTCTTTTCATGTTTTTTTAATTAAATTGTGTTTTATCTATTTTTTGTTTAAAGTTTATCTTATGCCTTGTTTTGGGCTAAGTAGCCAAGTTAGGTGGCCCATTTGCTATTTAAAAAAAAAAAAAATTTTAAAAAACGAGTGTTAGTATTGATATTAAAATCAAAATCCACATCTCATGCATCCAACACTAACGTCTAATACTTTTTTTGGGAAAGATTTATTTCTTTAAAATGACAAATAAAAAAAAAATGACCACATGCTACATAACATAAACAATTATGTGAATATTACAGCAGGCTTTGCCACTTCACTCACAGAAATTAATAGAAGGACCAACTTGAGGTATTGTTTTTAAAATAGACAAATGTTTTTTTATATTAATATGAAAGCAAGACTCAAACAAGATCTGAAAGCCCGAATGCTGCAGATGATATGACAGTATGAGAATAGTATAAGAATCCCGGGGTGAAGCGAGTATATAAACAGACGCAGTAAATAATCTCGTCGTGGGAGGGATTTGAACCCATGACCTCCCCCTTATACTTTGGTGTCATATCATTGACCTATCCAATGGTTGACAACTTGAGATATTATTGTTCAATAACAGGACTGCAATATATATCTATATATATATATATATTGGTTAAAGGATAAAAATCAACAATCATGCTTGCCTCGTGAGTTGGCAAACTCTAATTCTATCAATAAATAAATAAATAAACTCTTTCTCAACCGGAAATGACATAGTGCAAATATCAAACACCAAGAAATAACATCAAAGTTTAAACTGGTTTAAAATTCACTTTTACATGAAAAATAAAAAAAAAAATGGTCAAAAGATTTTTTTTTATTAAAAAAAAAGTTGTTATAGAATCTTTGAAGAAATGTTTATGTTTAAGTTTTGTTTTGTGCACTTTTATACTTTCTCCACCGAGGGTGAGTTTCTTCTTCCATTTTCCTCCCATGTGTATTTTATAAATTTCTTTTATATTTTCTTTGATATCTCAATATATGTGCTTTATTTTTTATTTTTTTTGATGTTCATGTAGATTTTATTTGGCTGAAACTCTACAAATTTATTCATTTTGACTATTCTGCCATGATATGAACAGAAGGATCAAAATGAACAAATTTGATACCAAAAGGAATATATATATATATATATATATAATGATGCTGATTCACATAGAAGTGTCATATGTTTGGTTGCCTCTACTATGATATCAGGAGAAATATCAAAATCAACAAATTCGATGCCAGATTAAATGAATATATATGAGTAAAACTAACAAAATTTCAAAGTTCAGGGGTGGCAAGTGACTTTAATCATTGAAAAAGAAAAGCTGAAGAAGTTGAAAGAGCTTGCATAACATGACTAAAGGTACCCTGTTGTATTAGTGCAGCAATGTCTAAAGCTAGTCTCACTAATCACAGTAGCATGTGCTGGATTACCTTTTAAATAACCAAGGAATACTTTGCCAACACTCAAGGTACTATGCTCTATATATGTTCTGCAAGATTTTACTAGTTTGCAACTTCAATGTTCTTTTAGATCATGTCTTCTAGGTTTAGAAAAGAATAAAGTGTCTTAACTATATTCCAAAGTAGCAGTAGCAGTAGTAAGAGGCAAAGTATCAGATGTTCTTCCTTTATAAATTGGGATGGATGTAATTCCTAATTTTTTTTTTTCATTGCCATTCATTCTTGTGATCTTGAGAAGATTTGTGGTAACAAAGAGAGAAAAAAAAATGGCTATGATTTTGGATGCTTTTGCAGAAAAGCTGGTGGATAGACTGGCTAATGTCATGGAAGAGAAGGCCATCATGGTGTGTGGAGTGAAGGCTGAGCTCCAAAGGCTCCAGAGAAGGATGGCGAGGATCGGAAACGTGCTCGAGGATGCCGAGAAGAGAAGGATTCAAGACAAGACTGTCAAAGGATGGGTCAATGAGCTGAAAGATGTGATGTATGATGCTGATGACATTATTGATCTTTGCATGATACAAGGAGCAGGACTTTTACAAGATGATCATTCTCCACCCAATTCAAGCTCTTGTCCTCGGGTACGTTGTGACTTTCACTTGTTCTCTTGTTTTCGTGGTGTGCGATTTCGCTGTGAGATTGCTAAAAAAATTAAGAATCTCAATGTTAAGTTACAAGAGATATCTGAGGACAAGGATAGGTTTAATTTCATAACTTCTTCTAACTCAAGTGATGCATATCCTATGAATGAAGCTTCTTATCGCCAGAGTTCCTCCTTACCTGAACCTGATATTGTGGGTTGGGATATCAAAGATGCCACTGAGAGTCTTGTTAAATTATTGGTCTCTCAACCTGAACAGAAATGCCACCTTTTTGCCATTGTTGGCATGGGGGGTATAGGCAAAACAACACTTGCACAACAGATATATAATCATTTAAAAATAAATGATGCTTTTCTATTACATTCTTGGATTTGGGTTTCAAAATCTTCTACATCATGGATTGACATACTAAAAGGAATCATAAGAGATATTGGGGGTACACCTGGGGAGTCCACAACAATTGCTCCGTTACAGAAAATGATTTGTGATTTATTGCATGAAAAGAGCTTATTTCTAGTTTTAGATGATGTTTGGAATGAGAATGTATGGATTGATTTAGTTAAAAATTCAATTGAAGGAACTACAAAAAAATGTAGGGTCTTGGTGACCACAAGAGATATAAGTATAGCTAAAAATGAGGGCAACATATATCCACCCCTGTCAACAAACTGTCTCACGGATGTTGGTTGGGAATTGCTATGCAAAAAGTTTTTCACAAACAATGATACACGAGATATCTGAGAGACTGAAGGATATTGGGATGAAAAATCGTTGAAAAAAATGTGATGGTCTTCCGGTAGCAATAAAAGCCATTGCTAGTGTTCTTGTAACAAAAGGCCAAAATAGAAGAGAATGGGAGAATGTGCTTAACATCGATGCTTGGACTATTAAAGGACTCCCTGAAGAGCTCCAAGGAGCATTATACTTGAGTTATGAAGCCTTACCTTCAGCTCTTAAAAATTGTTTCCTCTATTGTGCCCTTTATCCCCGTGGTCGTGAATTTATATCAAAAGATCTTGTTTGTCAATGGATTGCAGAAGGTTATGTTGAAGCAAAGGGAAATGCATCAATGGAGGATATTGCACAAAGCTATTACATGGAATTAATTTGTAGGAGTTTCTTACAACCTGACCCTAACGTGGTAGATATGTTGATTTGCACAATTCATGATTTGTTGCGAGCTCTAGCTGAGTTTTTTTGCAGGCGATGAAAGTTTTTCAGGAGATCCACTAGAAGTACAAAACACCAGATCAATGCAAAAACTACGCCGTCTGACGGTTACAAGTAATAGGGAATGTGTGAGCATTCCTCATTCTGATTGCCTTAGAAGCTTGAGGTTATGGACTCCTCCAAGTTTGAACACAAATGTGATTGAAAACCTAAAACATTTGCGTTTATTACATCTCAATGGAAACAAGATTGAGAACATCCCTGACAGTATTGGGGATTTAGTACACTTAAGGTTTTTGGATTTGGAGCATACTTGCATTCATATCCTACCAGATTCTCTGGGAAATCTCATTAATATGCAGTTCTTGTTGCTTAATGATTGTAAATCTTTGCTTATCCTTCCAAATAGCATAACAAAGCTATATAATTTGAGGTGGCTCCAGGTCGATGACACTCCTTTGAATTATGTGCCAAAGGGAATAAGCAAGTTGGAACACCTTCATCATGTGGAAGGATTGATCATCAGAGATAGTGGTGATGATGGAGAAGAGGGATGCAACTTAGAAGAGCTACAGATGCTTGAAAAACTTAGTTGCCTTTCTGTGAGAAACTTGGAGAAATCAAGCAGCAAAAGTTCTTCGGTACTGTCAAGCAAAATTCACCTCAGAGAACTACTACTTTGTTGCACACCTAATTACATTGATGAGCATATTCAACAGCAAGAGATGTACAAGATTGTGCATGTGTTTGATGAGCTGTGTCCGCCGCCATGCTTTGAAAAGCTAGTGATTGACAGCTTTTTTGGTGGTCGATATCCAAAGTGGATGTCATCCACTTGCATTACTACTGCTCTTCAAGAGTTAATTTATTTGAAATTAATTAATTGCTCAAATTGCCCTCATCTTCCCCAACTTGGCCAACTTCCACAGCTCAAGTATTTGAAGATAGAAGGAGCAACTGCAGTAGTATCAATTGACCCTGCATTTCTCGGTAATTATAATGGAGAACCTACAGAAATTGCCTTCCCTCAGCTTGAAACCCTATTATTCATTAACATGAGTAATTGGGAGGAATAATCATTGATCAATGGAGAAGAAGAAGACAACGAGCCTGAATCTAGCAAGCCATTAATGTTCTTCCCCCATCTCAAAAAGCATTTTCATTGGTACATGCCCTAAGCTGAAAGCTCTTCCAAGAGGCTTGAATCTGGCTAACATCCAAAAATTCCAAATTATAGAAGCTCACAGTCTTTCAAGGGATCTCTCATCTCCCTGCCTTTGAAAGAACTGGCAGTCGCTGATTGCCCAATGCTGGAGGGTGTAGAGAAGCTTGAGTCTCTGCAAAAGCTTGGAGGTGTTTGATTTTTGAAGAGGACAACACTAGTCTCCCTCAGTGGCTCGTCTCTTTCCTCCAACAACGTGAAGAAAAAGCACTCATGAGGATGATCTATTCAGTTGCATTTGGAGTGCAGTGCCCAAGCAGTACTAAAGGGATGTTTGAAAGGGCATCCCACACTGGTCGTTCATCCAGCAAGTACCACGCTTCATAGGCTACGCAAAAGAAGAAAAAGCATGTATTTTGAAGTACACCAAAGAACCATATTACTATGAAACCAACATCGATCACTGGTATGTTATTCATTTTATTTCTCATTATGTCTCTGCTAGCTAGTGCTTAAATAACTTATCAGAATTGTAATAATTTTATGCAGATGAGGATTAGGAGGATGAAATCCTTTATTTGAATTAGATCACCACCGAAAAATGACATGCGGACATCCATTACTGGTATGTCTTCAATTTGTTTTGAATTATGGACATCGCTAGCTAGTTCTATTAATTTATCTTTAGAATGAATTGTGAGATGTATGTGTTTGTTGTATTGATTTCCACAGGCAAATCAATATGTGACTTGATCATGACTCAATTGTATGATACTTTGATGGTTTCAACTTAATTGAAATAATGGGCAAGATTTATACGAAGAGGCCTGACATGTTTTGGGGGGTTTCTTTCCTTCTCCATGCTTTCTTTAATTTCCATGGGACTTGAGCTTGAATCCACATCTACTTGACTTGGGTGTACATATATTATACTACTCTGATGAAGCTTTTTGGAGGAGGAATGTTCTTGTTTCTTTGTAAGTAATTTCATAATTAATTCTTATTTTCATGTTACTAAAAGACAGATATGTTTATTGACTGTTAATAATATTAAAATTTCAATTTGATGTTGAACAGAGTATATGGGCGGATTTAATTATATGATGTGCAATTATGCATACATGCAAGGAATGGTCCGATTGATCGATTCCTCAGCTACAATTCAATCTGATGAAGAGGATTCTTAGGACAATTTTATGTCTGATTGGTGGCTTAATCATGCAGATAAGAAAGCTGGGATGAAATTAACTTCAACTTGTTGAATGAGATGTGGACAAGTATAATGACTGGTATATATATATATATATTATATAACTCGAAACATCTCTACTATAAGCTACTTGTTCATATCTTTAAAATTGTGATATGTATGTTTTTGCCGAGAACTCTAATGCTTTGTTGCAGGCCTAACTCTGGTGGACATATACAACATCATAAGAAGTATCATGACTCAAGTACACTTCCATTCGAATCACAGTGCCCATTGCACTCTATCAGTGTTTCTAAGCCTCCAGCAAGTACCTGTTTTGTAGCCTATGCAGAGGACGGGAGCATGCAATTTAAGTACACCAAGCAAAATTTTTCTATCAAACCAATCTTGACGAAAATATAGCAATTGGTATGATCCATGAAACCTCTTTTGTTCAATTTATCTCTTTCATCTCTATATATTGCAGAGAGCTAGGATGAAGTTTGGCTGATCAACTTGCTGAATGAGATGTGGACATGTATAATGACTGGTATGTATATATATATATATATATTATGCTCATTACATCACTACCATAAGATTATTATTCATATCTTTAGAATTGTAATGCATATGTTTTTTGCTGAGAACTCTAGTGCTTTATTGCAGGCTTAACTCTGGTGGACATATACAACAATATAAGAAGTCTCGTGAGGATGAATTCCACTTATAAGCACTGAATCATTGTTTGCAAGGGTGTCCATACTGATTGCTCCTCCAGCAAGTGCCCCATTTTGTAGCCTATGCAGAGGACGGAAGCATGTGTTTTAAGTACACTAAGAAACCATTTTCTTGTCAAACCATCATTGTTGAAGATATACCAACTAGTAAGTTTAATGAAATCTTTTTATCCATTTAATTTTTTTTTTCCTCTTTTGTCTCTGTATATTGAAAGTGGCTAACAGTTTATCAAAAGTATGATACATATTCCTTATGGATGCATTGCTGCAGCATATTTATGTATTATCTCTTTTGAATTATTTATGTATATATATTTGATAGTTAGGAATGAGGCTCATACCTTGTGTAGTTCTATTTTGTTTACCCTGTATTGGTTTTCACTGGTAGAATGGTGGATAAACATATTTTGATGGCAAATATGAGACTTTATTATGACTTAACTGCAGGGCTGCGGTTTGACAGTACAAATTACTTGAGCTGATGGTTTATGTGGAGAAATTCATGTCCATTCAGAGTACAAAATTAATCCTTGGTCTTGGTAACAGCTTAATTTACACCATGAATTTAGGACATTGATAGTCTAACATGCCAATTCTTTAATAATTGGTTTCCTTCTTTTTGATTATTCTCAACAATATATTAAGAATACTTTCTTCTGATCTAGTTATATACATGCAGATATTTAAGTGTTGCATGTCCAATAGAACTTCAGAAAATACTGTGAAGCTCTCTGGTGGGGAAGTATTGGTTGTTTCTTCGTAAGTGATGTGAGAGAGCCCAATAATTAATTCTAATTTTTTTGTTCATACGTTCAGAAAACATATAAATCGGTTGTAAATAATATTAAAACTTAAATCTGATATTGAATAGAGTACTGATGGATATATATTCTGTTTGGAATGGCTCAGCCGATCCCTTGGCTACAATTCAATATGATAAAGAGGATACGTGAGGATAATTTTATGTCTACCTGGTGCCTAAATTGTTATGAGATGCAAGCCTGCATAATGACTGGCTGATATATATATATATATATATATGAGTCATTGCAACTCTAACTTTATTATAAATAAATTAAGCTCGATACTATAAACTTGTTACTTGCATCTTTATAATTGTGATATATATGTATTTATTTACTTGGTTTCACAGGAGGAATGGCTGAGAAGCAAGTTCTTTATGCAAATATGCGACTTGATGACTCAACTGCGAGATTAGTTTGAGCTTACAAATCATTTCGTTTCTACTTTCAACTTGAGAAGATGGTTTTTGTGGAGGATTTCGTGACTTGGTTTTTTAATTTTCTTTGTGAGTAGAAGTGAAATTTTACTTATTTCTTGAGTTGAATTGATATCCTTCTTTGCTTATTTTTCTGAACAATTAATGTGCAGGAGTTTCTCTTTTCTGAAGGAATTAGTGCGCCAATCAAGTCTTTGATGAAGCTTTTGGGTGCCACTGCTGTGCTTTTTCATGAAGTAATGTGACGATGTAATGTTTGTACTCTTTATACGATAATTTCTGATTTTGTATGATATGTATGTCTTTTGGTGGCACAGTTGCATACGGGGACTGAAGCTTGAAGTACAATATGAGAGCACCAAAGGAATGAGATGAGAAGATGCATGACTTAGTATATATATATGACTCATTGCACCTTAGTCTTTCATGTTTTAAATCTGGCTGTTTAGCATTTATATTGATCAGTTTCATGATTTGGACTTAAGCTCGCCACTTGTTATACTTCTATCTTCAAAATTATGATATGTGTATGTGTTTGCCGTATAAATATCTGACTTTATTATTAAGTCATATCCAACTTAGGGAATGGTTTTCTTTTAACTGATTTCTTTAATTTACACCTTGGGCTTTGGTGATTGATAGAATAGCATGTCAAATTCTTTAATAATTGATTTCTTTCTTTACTTATTTTTCATGAACAATAATGAGTGACCGTTTCTTACGAGCTGATTGTATATGATGCTCTGTTTCTTTCTTTGAAAATTATAATGTTACAGAACCTATAGTGTATTTATTTTCTTCATGTGTGCACCGAGCTGTCAATAATGAAACGTTTATTTGATATTGAACAACAGGATTAATTGGTGGATATGCAGTTCCTTGGCTACATTTCAAGCCGATGAAAATGAATCCTATGCTTAAGCACATATCATGGTCAAGACCAAGACACAGCCCTGATTTTAGCTGACAACAGAACTGATGAAATGAGGATTGAACTGCAGTGTTGATGTTCAGTTTGGGGTGGACTTTGTATCAGTTCTGAAACTATTCTTTTTCATTTTGAAATGTGGCCAAGTCATGGATCGAAAACCTTGAGCTCTGGTTGGGGAAAAAAAGAAGAAAAAGAAAAATACTAACTCTCAAGTTGTAGTGGTGAGCTATCGATGAAACTCTTGCTTTGTTATGTTTGCTATTTATCCAGTAAATGATGATGATGATGATGATGTCTGTCTTTATTTGTCTCTAAACTCTAGTGATAAATGGCTTTTCTTGCTATTATGAATTCTGAAATTCAAGTTTAAATTTAATTTACTTCTATGAGTTTTCTTGTTAATTTAGTGAACTTCTACCACTTACACATGGTGGTGCAGTCATTGCTAAGCTACAGTGAAGAAATCATAATTTAATTCTTCAAAAATATTGATTTTATTTAAGCCTAAACAACCATTAACTTCTTGGTTTTTTTAATACCAAGAATTTTTTTTTTTTTCTTGAAAAAAAAAACCATAAATTCATTAAAATATAAGATAATATATAATTGAATTGAAAGACATAATATATAATTGATGCAATACTCTTACGTGGCTGAAATTTACTTTAACAAAATTACGAAGAAAAGAGTATCCCTCTTTTTTGTCTTTCCCTAGAAAAGAATTAATGCAAGAGTAGAGGATGTTTTGGTAAAAAAAAAAAAATTATAATAAAAAATATGAAAACCTTTTATTAATGTTTTCAAGAGCTTTTAGTCCATAAATTTTCTTTTTTAATTCATTTTAGTCACTTATTTTTAAACTATAAGACATACCCACTAGAACTACACAGCGAACCTTATGATTATATGGATCGGAAAATAATTAATGATAAATATATCTAACGTAAAATAAAAATGAAAAAAAAATTGAATTTATTATTTTAATTAGTGGATGGTAAATTTTCTTTAGCACAAAGGGTTGGTACTATCATGATCAGAGTTGTCGATTCATCAAGTTATAATTTGTATTATTTATCTTTAAAAAATCAAACTATAGATGAAGTTTTTATTTCGAATTAATTCCAATCCGATTTGTTATCCTATCTTTTAGAGATCATTCCAGATTGCTCTCATAGTCAGGAAGATTTCTATTCCTGGGCATTGGAAAAAAGTGGAAAATTCAATGTCAAATCATTTTATAAATTCCTCATTGATGGTGGAATGCGTAGTCCACTTTATTCTCATTTCTGGAAAACCCGTTGTCCTAGCAAAATAACTCTTTTTCTGCTTTGCCATTGGGGAAGATAAAATTCTCAGTCTCACAAATCTATTCAAAAGAGGGTGCAACACTCAAAGCTCCACAGAACACTGTGTTCTATGTCACAAAAGCTTGAGAAAAATGTTAACCATCTTTTTCTTGAATGTGATTTCTCCAATCGTCTCCGGGGTTTCTTTTTCTCAAATCCTTGGTTTCAACCTTTCTCCACATTCAATTCCCCACTCTTTTGGACTTCTTGGATTCCATCTCTTATCCCTGACACCAAACCCTCCGGGATCTTATTTCCGTGCAATCTTGTGGAATATCTGGATTGAACGAAACACTCTTAACTTCTACAGCGCTAGAGACTCAAACCCTGTTGGAGAATCGGACTCTGATCATGCGCAGGAGTAGTTGCTCCTTTTGATGACTTGGATAGGCTCGAGGGGACCCGGACGGTGTCTTCGGCCTTCCTAGCTCCTTCTCTCCCTGTCTTTTATTTTCCTGTTGTTTCTAGTTCCTCTCCTCACTTCTGGTGAGAGATTTTATCTTGTACTCTCTGTCTCTTTTTATTCAATAAAGCTGTGGTTTATCCACATTTATTTCAAAAAAAAAAAAGAATAAATTTATTTTAATTTCCAGCTAAAGGCTCAAGCTTTCAAAATTAAAATCAAATTTTCAAACCAATTTGGAGCTCAAGCTACTCCATTGCAAGTCGAGTTTAAGTTGGCCCAGCTCATTCAACTCAGCCCATTTATAATATTAATAATAATGCTTTCCTTCTTTCATTTTCAATGACTTCCGCACAACTTTTTTTTTTTTTAAGTGATAAACCACTACTATTAATATTTCTTTACACACAATTATTTATGCAAGAATCTGCACAACTATTTTTTTTTTTAATATTTCTTTATTAAAAAATTCATGATCCTCAAGCTCTAGTTCACTCTAGCTAGCCTCTTCGAGAATCTCTCTTGACCCTCGGGAGGAGATCTTCTCTACACCAAAGGGTCTTATGTAGTCAAAGTCGGCTTTTATTTTTTTCATATTTCCACTCTCAATGAATCACTAATTGTGTTGTCATATTATTTGTGTTTTTTTTTCTTTCTCTACATTGGTTTTTTATTCAGTGGTTTTCTTCCTTAATAAATTCCCAATTTATTCATTGTTTTTTAAAAAAATATTATCTCCCTTCATATCACATGCCTACCACGTGACCACGGATTGTGGTGTATTTTTATTATGATATTATTTTTATAGAATTTTTTTAAAAATATAAAGTTATGAATATAATTTTGTATTCAAATTTTACCTAACCCATTTATTTTATGTGTTAATTCTGCCTTACCCCCAACCTATTTACGAACTATATTATATATATATATATTATATATATATATAAGTAATAAAGGCTTTATAAAAACTTAATATTATATATGCCCAGGTAAAAGTTCTTATTTCATATATGCACATGGTTATCAGTTGATCAAGTTATTTGTAAGTAGTGTTAAAGATAATTAAATGTTCATGTGATCACCATTGACTCATTCATCACCACTTCATGCACGTTTGTAACCTCTTGCCATGTTTGTAGCCCACTCTTATGTTTTCAGTTACATTCAAACCGTTGTATGTATGTTCTATAAAGGCAATACAAACACAAGTATATTTTGTGTGGGGTTTCAATTATCTTTCATGGTACCAGAGCAGGTCTTCTTCAAGTCTGTGTCCACATATTGCCATGGCTACCTCAAGCACCACAATCACACACACTATTCCAGTTTCTTCTCCCACCTCGCCCTCCTCTTAGGCCATTAACGTGGCTAGCATCCGTACTCACATACCCATCACATTGGACCTCCAGTCGTCCAATTACTCCAAGTGGCGTACTCTTTTTCTTGTGACACTAGGAAAATATGGACTCTCCGACCACGTTGACGGTACCGACCCTCGTCATGATGATTCCGAGTGGGTGCAGTTTGATTATATTGTTCTTTCATGGATCTACGGTTCTATATCCATGGAGATCCTTGACATGGTAATGAGCCCAGATGCTACAGCATATGGCATCTGGACAGACATTGAAAATATGTTTCGCGACAACAAGAAAAGCTGCGCCGTCTTTCTCGAGGCTGAGTTTCGCAATATCAACCAGGGAGATATGACAATAACCGAGTATTGTCACAAACTCAAGACTGTGGCAGATGCTCTCGGTGACGTCAGCCAGCCTGTCTCCGATGAAACATTAGTTCTCACAATGCTTCGGGGCCTCAATGACCACTTCGCCACTATGGCTACTTTGCTACCTATGCAATCACCTTTTCCCACATTCATTCATGCGCGTTCTTTGCTCCTCCTCGAGGAAACCCGACGTAACAATGCCGCCAAGAGCACATCCCCTGTCACCGCTCTTGTTTCGACCACCACCTCCACAATAGATCATGGATATACCAATGATCGTGGTGCTCATGGTGATCGTGGTAACTTCAACAACCATGGTCGTGGTGTTCGGGGCAAGGGTCGTGGTCGTGGTGGTCGCACCGGGCGAGGAAGTGGTCGCAACCAGAATTTCACCAACTCATCATCAGGTTGGGCACCTTTTTACAATCCTTGGACTGGGGTGATTCATGCATGGCCTAACCAGTGGCGTCCTCCTCCTAATACCGGCATTCTCGGTCCTCGTCCGTCATTCTCTCCTCAAGCGCACACGGTCCTTGCTCCGTTCACCCCTTCTTCACCACATGCTCCAGCATCTCTCCCTCACGCACCAACTTGGGATCAGTCCGCTCTTGTCAACGCCCTCAATAACCTTTCCCTGCCGACTCCCAGTGACTCTGAATGGTACATGGATTCTGGAGCCACGGCACATATGTCATCCGAAGCTGGTATTCTCTCTTCTCCTTCTACTATCCCAGCATCTTCTCCTAAAAGTTTAGTAGGTAATGGTGCCTCTATTCCCATAACTCATATTGGTCATACTTCCATTCCTAGCTCACACTGTCCCCTTCTCCTAAACAATGTTCTTGTTGCTCCAAATATTATCAAAAATCTTATTTCCATACGAAAGTTTACAACTGACAATTTTTGTTCAGTAGAATTTGATCCATTTGGCTTCTCTGTGAAGGATCTTCGAACAAAGAACGAGATCCTCCGCTGCAATAGCTCAAGTGGATTGTACCCTCTTTCCTTCGCTACTTCCATCTCTCGGCCTCAAGTCCTTGCTGCTCTCCATGCTTCAACAGATTTGTGGCATCGTCGTCTAGGGCATCCTGGTCGCCATGTTCTTCAATCTTTGCGTAAACACTCTATTATTCGGTGTAATAATCCAAAAACCTCACTATGTCATGCCTGTCAGCTCGGACGTCATGTCCGGCTTCCTTTTTCATCTTCATGTTCTGTTACAACTTCTCCATTTGAATTAATTCACTGTGATGTATGGACCTCGCCTATCTCTTCTTTCTCTGGTTTTCGTTATTATCTGATAATTTTGGATGACTACACTCATTTTTCCTGGACTTATCCTCTTCGCCATAAATCAGACGTATTTTCTATCCTCAAAAGCTTTCATGCCTATGTTCAAACTCAATTCAACACTTCTCTTCGATCTGTGCAATGTGATAATGGCCGTGAATTTGATAACAATGTTTCACGCTCATTTTTTCTCGAACACGGCGTCCTTCTCCGATTGTCATGTCCGTATATTTCGCAACAAAATGGAAAAGCCGAGCGCATGATTCGCACAACCAATAATGTCATTCATACTCTTCTCTTTCAAGCCCAAATGCCGGCATCATTCTGGGCTGAAGCACTTTCTGCTGCTAGTTACCTCCTAAATCGTCGCCCATGCCAACCACTTAATTTCATGACACCATATGAGAAGTTGTTTCGTTCTCCACCATCCTATGCGCACCTTCGTGTCTTTGGTTGCCTCTGCTATCCTAACCTCTCTGCCTCAGTCCCTCACAAACTTGCACCTCGCTCCACCCCTTGCGTCTTCCTCGGATATCCAACCAACCACAAGGGTTATCGGTGCTTGGAGCTTTCTTCTCGTCACATTATCACTTCGCGCCATGTTGTGTTTGATGAGAATGTTTTTCCTTTTGGCAAGGAACTAACACAGTCACCTTCCTCCTTTGACTTCTTACTTGATTTTGTCTCCACTACTACTCCACCTATCGTCTCCTCTCCACGTGCTGCCACAACTCCATCATCTCCTGTTGTTGTTACACCAACAGCAATGTCAAACACAACATCATCTTCATCTACTCCTTCACAGCCCAATCTTCATCCCATGGTTACACGGGCCAAGGATGGTATTCGGCAACCCAAAAAGATTTTCAACCTTGCCGCTACCACAAGCATAATTTCACCCATTCCTTCTTCCACCCGCGCTGCTCTCAATGATCCCCATTGGCGTCGTGCTATGCAAGAAGAATACGACGCCCTTATTCGCAATAACACTTGGACCTTAGTGCAACGCCCTGCTAGTGCAAACCTCGTCACAGGCAAATGGATATTCCGGCATAAGATGAACCCCGACGGTTCCCTTGCCCGCTACAAAGCCCGTTGGGTTGTTCGCGGTTTTTCCCAGCAGCCCGGCGTCGATTACAATGAAACATTCTCACCGGTCGTCAAACCGTCCACCATCAGGTTAGTTCTTAGTCTTGCTATATCCAATGATTGGCCCATTCACCAACTGGACGTCAAGAACGCTTTTCTCCATGGTTCCTTGCAAGAAACCATCTATTGCCAACAACCTACAGGTTTTGTTGATTCTTCTAGTCCGCGACTTGTATGTCGGCTCAACAAGTCCCTCTACGGTCTAAAGCAAGCACCCCGTGCTTGGTTTCATCATTTTGCACACTACATCATCTCTGTTGGGTTTGTAAGCTCTCGTTCGGACAATTCTCTTTTCATCTTCCGCCATGGATCCGACACTGCCTATCTCTTACTTTACGTTGACGACATTGTACTCACAGCTTCATCTCTTAACCTACTTAATCGTCTCATTTCCTCCTTACAGTTCGAGTTTGCAATGACTGATCTTGGCTCTCTCCATCACTTCCTCGGCATTACAGTGTCCCGTTCTCCAACTGGCCTATTTCTCTCCCAACATCAATACACAAATGAAATCCTTGAGAGGGCTGGCATGTCCTCGTGTAATCCATGTCTCACACCCATAGATTCCCGTCCAAAACTTTCCTCTGATGGACCTCCCATCCATGATTCGTCTCTTTATCGCAGTCTCGCAGGAGCTCTCCAATACCTCACCATAACTCGTCCTGACATCTCTTACGCCGTGCAACAAGTCTGTCTCCATATGCATGATCCACGAGAGCCTCACTTGCACTTAGTCAAGCGCATCCTGCGATACCTCAAAGGCACACTTGATCATGGTCTTCAGCTGTAGAAAAACTCCTCCACCACAGACTTGATAGCCTACTCCGACGCAGATTGGGCCGGGTGCCCGGACACCCGCCGTTCTACCTCCGGCTATTGTGTTTTTCTTGGAGATAATCTAATCTCATGGTCCTCCAAGCGCCAAACAACCGTCTCACGATCAAGTGCCGAGGCTCATGCTGTTGCCGAGACGTGCTGGCTACGACAACTACTTCAAGAACTCCACCGGCCGCTATCCAAGGCGACACTCGTCTACTGCGACAACATCAGCGCCGTTTATTTATCATCTAACCCAATACAACATCGTCGAACCAAACACATCGAGTTGGATATTCACTTTGTTCGTGAAAAAGTTGCACTCGGCGAAGTTCGAGTTTTGCATGTTCCATCGTCATCCCAGTTTGCTGACATCTTCACTAAAGGATTGCCTTCTCAACTCTTTTATGAATTTAAATCCAGTCTCAGCATCAGTTCCCCGAAGGCTTCCACTGCGCGGGGGTGTTAAAGATAATTAAATGTTCATGTGATCACCATTGACTCATTCATCACCACTTCATGCACGTTTGTAACCTCTTGCCATGTTTGTAGCCCACTCTTATGTTTTCAGTTACATTCAAACCGTTGTATGTATGTTCTATAAAGGCAATACAAACACAAGTATATTTTGTGTGGGGTTTCACTTATCTTTCAAGTAGCTTGAGCCTGACTTGATAAAAACTTTGAGTTTTATTCAAAATCTTAAGTTTTTGGATGGAGCCTAATTAAACTAGTGAACTCAAAATATATAAATATTATATTATTGGGAGAATTGGTTATAAACCCCTCAAAAGTTTTATAATTGCATATTTACCCTCTGAAAAAACATAATTGTATATATACCCCTGAAAAATATAGGTAATTGCGGATATGCCCTTACTGTTAGATTTCGGTAATCAAACTTGATTAATAATGGTTATAACTTGGATTAAGATATACAAAAGGTCCAAAATAACCCTTATACAACTTAAAAAAAACTTTTCAAGGGTATATACGCAACGATATAATGGTAATTTTATATATTTGTTGTTTATTAATAGATGATTTTTCAACTAATTTGAACCCCAAGGGTATATACGCAATTATGTATATTATTCAAGGGTATGTATTCAATTAACTTTTATTTAGGGGCAAATATGCAATTTCAAAATTTTTTAGGGGTACACCTGCAAAAGCCCCTATATTATTTTATTATATAATATGTTATAGTATTAGATATTATATAATTTTGTTAGATATGTTTAAAAGCAAAAATCAGAGTATATAAGAGGTTTTAATTTTGAACCATACTTGAATTTGGATTCTCAAAATATATATCTAAACAATTCTAATTTTTAGCTAGTTTGAGACAAATTGGAGATTTTGAAATTAAAATTGATTGAGCTTGAACGAAGATTTTTGAGGTAATTTGAACTCAAACTAAACTTAAGCTCAAGCTGGCCCAATCTAATCAAGCTATAACTTAATGAAGAAACATCAACATCTCAAAATATAATTATATAAGCTATATATATTCACTTTATATATGGTTTTTAGATTTTTAGTTTTAACTATGTATAAAATAAATTTATATTTTTAAAAATTACTTATCTATATAATTAAATTTATAAATATAAAAAAAATACTCGAGGAAAAAAACTTAAGATATTTAACTAAAAGTTACAGGTAACTGGATTACTGACAATATTGATATTGCTGATTAGGAACTTATTTTTAGTGATAAACAACCTCTTTAAAAAATAATTGAACTAAGTCCTGCACCTTAATCTTTGTCAGTGAGTGTTTATTATAAATTGGACTTATCGATAACATATGTGTGGAAAGACAGCTTATCAAAATTGATGCCCAAAGAATATTAAATCAGATTACACACATCAGATTCCAACTCTTGTAATACACAATTATTACAAGAGTTATTAGTTAATTGAGTAAAATAATAAGTTTTGAGTCATTTGAATGGGCATATTTTGGATGGAGATGTGCTTGGAGGAGGTATGTGGAAGACTTGAATGTGGGGTTTTGAGGTATTTTACCACTGTAGACAGGAATACAACCTTTTGATGTTTAGTTAGTTGTAATAACATAATTAATAAAAAAAGAATTATGTCAATTTTTTTAAATAAATTAAATTGTTTTTTTATGAGTGCAATTAATTAATTGAGTATAATATAAGTGTGTGTATATATATATATATTCTAAACAATTATTCCTTAAATACTGATGGGATAGTGACTTTTCCATTGGTTAGACCTTGATTGTCTTATTTAAGTGAATGGGGGAAGCCCTCATGCAAGCATCATTCAGCAATTAAACATTACAATAATGTGCAATCTCTCATCTACATTTCAATATGATTAAAAAAGATGCATAATCTTAACTTTAAAATTTAAAAATATGAAAAGACAAACATAGAGCTCTTAGGCAATTGATTATACATGAGAGTGACACTTTATAAGCAGTTTCTAGAGGCGGATTGAACCTGTATCTTTGTTCTTTTGGGTTAAAATTTTTACTAATTTTCATAATAATTAAGTTCAACTTTCCATATGTTAATCAAATCAAATGAGTTTGTGTTTGTTAATGGATGATACAGAGTTACAAATTGGGACTACAGCAAAAGAGAAACAAAACAAAACGGAAAATAACAAAATATGACATGTAAAAATACTAAGAATTTACTAACAATGGAAAAAGACAATAAACAAGAAGCGAAAGGAGAAACATCATTCTCCTAGCTAATTCATACCTCCTTAACAATATCACCAGGAACTGCATCAATGACAAGGGTAGCACCCGGGATAATAATAGCAGTATATGGGGCATTAAAAAGTCCACAATTGATAAATCCTATAAAATTAAGGCTTGTTTGGAATAATGGGATCAAGTCCTTTAATTTTTCCTTTTTAACCTTTGAAGCTGCGAAAGTGGAAACAATGTGATGTGTGGCGTGTGGAACGGTGAAGATTCTAATTCTTGTCCGAGGAATTAACTCATGAGGTGAAAACGTGTTCTAGGCATTGACTCAAACTAGCACGCTTCTTGATAGGCTCGTTCAAGACATTAACTCACGAGTAATAGGAATACAAACAAATGTTTGTCGCTTTTATAATAATAAAAAATAAAAAGTAATGTGATTGTTATTAAAAGTTTGCGGGAGAAAAATTCTGTGCAACACCTTTGAAAATGCAGTAGTATCACTTATGGATACTTTTGTAAATTGTGTGAATAAGTTTTTACATTCTGAATTTTTACTTGAAGTCCTAATTATTTAAATAATAAAAAATATTTTTCCTCTTTCGAATAATTCTTTTATACTTATTTATCAACTATTTTATAAAATCTATACTCTTCATCTAATTATTGATGGAAAAAAATTACTCACATGGGTCCCAATATATGGATTGGTCATCAAGTTCATAATTAAGTTTTGATCAGAACTGCATTGATTTTTGTGGGGTGAGTTGACCCCACAAAAATTATGAAAAGTTAATAACAATTATGGCATGTATATAATTTTTAAAAAAAATATTAAATTAACTCATTAAATTAGTGAAAATGAGCAATCAATATGTAATATTGAAAAAAGTTTATGAAATCCATAGGGATCATTATTCAAATATTAAATCTTATATTATTTTTAGAATATGATTATTAGGGTGAATGAAGAGAATGAAGAGCTGAAGACCGACGGCGGCGAAGATGGGCGGTGATTCTCTACATGATGATCTTCTCAGTAACTCGCCTGATGGCAGTAGGAAAGAAAGAGCTTCGAGTAGTAAAGGAGGTTGGTCTTGTAAGCATATGCATCCCACCAGATTTTCTCATTCTGGTCCCTTCCGATCCCACAAACATGACCATCAACCTACTCCGAGTAACCACGTCAGGTCGGGCACCTCTTTTGCCCAAGCTGTAAGCCCTCCTATACCCCTTTTGGAGGTGAATCCTAATCCTGAAACCTTGAAAAGCTCTATCCCGGATAGCTCAGAGGGGTGGGAAACTGCCAAACCTCATCGTGGGCATCACCAGAGAACTTCCATTTCCCCACCACAGGGTTTCCTCCTGGTAACGGGTAACAAACGGCCACAGTCACCTCCGAGCTGCGCTCATGGCCTCCACTCAACTCATAAAACGGTAGAATGTCGCCACCTCCTTACGTGTAAGCGTTGCGGTGGAGCGGGGCACATGGCTGCAAACTGTAGAGTGGAACTACCATCTCCACCGCAAAGCCGTCGAGCTCGACCAAAGGCCAAAGATAATATCTCTAACTCCTTACCGGACAATAGCTCCAAAGATGAGGGAGGTGCTTCTGCTCGTCGGCCCTGGCAGAGATCACATCTCTCAGTCTCCTTGACACAAGAAACTTCAAAGCTTCGCAAACAACTATCCAAGATCATTATCCTAGACATCATCTCCGGCCAGACCTCTGAGGACATCCTAATTGAATTCCTTCCTGGAGCTTTAAACACTCCCCGAGTTGATGCAGTCTATGAATTCAGAGGAAATTCTTATCTGGCCACACGGAAAAGCGAAGATGAAGCAATCAAAGCCAGCAAGATTGGAGACTTGAGCCTCCCCTCCAAATTGGGCCCTTGTATTCTCTCGATCTCTCCCTGGTCGGCTGATATTGGTTCTATTGGATCAGCTTCGGGTCGCGCTCAAGCTCTGCTCATATGGAACCTTCCCCTCCATGCTTGGACAAGGTTGGTGCTCATGGACATCCTTCGACCTATCGGCGAGATGGTGGCGATTCCTAAACCCAGTAAATCTCATAAAGCATTCCTTTCGGTCTTAGTTCGTTGCCGGCATTGGGTTGTCCTTCCTCATGAGCTGTTCCTGAGTTTCGGGATGAGAAAGTTCGTTGTTCTCATCACCGACAACCGTATCCCCTTCCCCGTTTTCCGTCGCGACCTTGAGAAATACATTTATCAATCTGAAAAGACACCTGATGTTGTTCGACATGTGGAGAATCCTCCTGCATGAGCTTCAGGTGAGATTATTAGTGAACTGAAAGGAAAAGAAGTTGTTGGATCTCAGTTACGTCTGAAGCTTTTGTTCGTGACCAGCCAAGGAGAAGGGAGGCTGGTGATCGTGGTTCACAGGAGTAGAGAATCCGGCAATAGGCCCCGACGACCCGTCCGGTGAGTGATGCTCACGGGGTCTTGAAGAACACCTCTAACAAGGCCCGACCGGTGATCAATGATCCCAGGGCCTCTTCTAAAACAAATTCTATCGAAGTCCAGCCGGTGAGCGTCGCTCCCGGGACTTCTGGCGACCGGTGCAAGGTTCGTAACCCTCATGGTCTGAGTTCTTCTCGGACTGATGGATCTTCAAGCTTGAACCGGTCCACCGCCTCCAAGGAGATATCCGCTGGTCAAGCGACTTCGTCGGGCTTGGCATTGTCTCCGCCTAAGTCCCGAGTTGAACCTCTTACTGTCGCGCCAGCATTGGACGAGGTTGCTTCGCTGCATGGGGACAGTGATTTGGTACGAGAAGAGAGGAGCAACCAAAACTTGACAGGTGTCACCATCTCACTTTCTGATAAAAAGAATGAGCTTGGGACCACATTTGATTTAGTTCCAATCATCCCTGTCTCATATAACCTTAATCAACCGGGTGAGTGGTTATCCGGTTCGGGCCATGTGACTTCTGAGGGGCTGATCACGCTGGGCCCTTCTATTCTTGATTCGGCCCAAACTTTGGAGTTAAATAGTTTTGGCCTTGTCACGAGCTTTTCCACCAAGCCCACTGAACCGGAGGCCCGGTTGCAACCTCACCAGAGCATTGATTGCACCGATTTTGTTGAGGATTTTTGCAACCCCTCTAAACCACCTGCAAGCATCAATCTACCCCTTAATTTTAAGTGGGTTTTCCTTAATGGTATTTGGTCTCTTGTCCCCACGCAATTCGCCACTGCCATCTCCACCCGCTCCACTCTTGGTGAGCAAGAGACACCAAAGGAAAATTTAGAAATTTGGAATGATGAAAAACACACTGATGACACTCTTCCTGAGTCTGGTACCCAGATATCTGATGGTTCTGGCCATGATGGCGACAGTCTAGGCAGCCAAGAATCAGAAGATTCTGAATCTGACTTTGAGGAGAAAATCAGATGCTTACTCCATACAGGTCATCCAAATGACCCGGTTCAGGGCATCAGAAGAAGTGAGCGGCAGAAAAAAACCATCATCAAGATGGAACGAGGAAGCTGGCTTCATTCCACAACCTCCACGATCAGTTAAAAAAAGGGGAATACAAGCACGACGCCGGAAGCTCCAGAAGCTAAGAGGGTGAAGATTGAGGAACCACTAGCAAAATCAAGCGTAGCCTTGAGTTTCTGTCTGCCAGTAATGCGGAGCAGGAGGCACCTTTGGAGCACCCCCCAGTTCAGGCGAGATCTAGTCTTCCGAATGTTGTCCCCTCTTGGATCTTTTCCTATAAGGGTTGTTCTCGTGTTTTTCCTCCCTATTGTTTCTCTGTTGTTTTAGTCCCTGTTCACCACTCCTTGTGGTTCTTTTGTAGAGCCTCGACTCCGTCGTTGTCCCCCTTTTGTTCTGGTTTCTTTTTATTTTAATGAATGTGGTTTATCCACCTTTTCAAAAAAAAAAAAATAATAATTAGAAATATGATTTCTATGAGAATAGGTGCAATTGTAATTTTTATTTGGTTCGCAAAAAATAAAAAATAAAAAAAATACTATGTTTAATTTGCTAAAAATCCTATATTATCAATTATATCTTTACTAAAATATATTTATTTAATGTCAGCCCATCTTGAACTCATTTACGGTGACTTCTCCACAATAAAATTTATAGAATAGATCGGAGCATGCTGAGTGGGACACACCTTTCAAACAATTGTGACTCATATATATATATATATATATATATATAAACACAAAAAAAGAAAATTGATTTTGCTAAGTGGGAAAATATTTCTAAATGACTGGAGCATGCTAACTTATTATAAATATTTAATGAGTTATTTTTTATTATGTCTATATTGAAATATAACTATTAAAAATATAAGAAAATTCATTAATTCTCTCAAGATAAAAAAAATTAAAATTAATATAATTATTTTTATTAATGAAATTTTACAAAGTCTTAATTTATATGAATATCAATGAAATATTACTATTAGAATTTTGGATTTGCTTTTTTGTATTTGATATGCGTGTAAATTTATTTTCGCAAGTTTATCTTTCTATTGCATATATATGTGTGTATATATATATTTTGCCGTTATAGATGTTGTTGAACAATGGCAGAAATTTGAGTTAGATACTCAATTAATTTTGGATCTTATAAAAATGATGTTTAAATGATTAAATTATTATAAATATATATGGCTCCTATTGTTTAGTTGCATTTATTCTAAATGCTAAGCATAAATTAAAATGTTTGTTTACCTGTTTAGATGTTTATTATAAGTTTTTAGTACATAATCACTTAGACTTTGAGTTTTCTTAAAATCAAGAGGATACATAGATAATTTAATTTAATAGCTAAATAAATTAAGTGTAAGCTCTTCATCTTTTTAAAATTATTTTGAATTATTACAAATTGTTTCAAATTATTTTTTTTGTTAGGATTTATTTTATTTTTAATAATTTTTTGAAAAATCCTGTTCACAAGACATGTTAAGATAATTAAGTACAAGTTATTCATTTTTAAATTATTTTGAATTATTTTATAATTATCGTGATTTATTAGAAATTATTTTAAAGTTTTTATGTTAAAAAAAAACTCAGATTCTTTCAATGAGTTTTAATGCAACTATACATTTTTAAAATGTTTACTATTAGTTTAATAACATCACGGTATGTATAATTTTTAAGTTTGTGGACATGGACACTTGAATTACTTGTGTGTGTTTTTTCTTTTTTAATTTTTGTTTCATAACACAAAAGCAAAAGAGCAACCGGAAGGTTACAGTCACAATTCCTCTTGATGCAAGTAGAATTTGTTAGGAAAATAGTTAGGTAAAATAGAGGATCCGCAGGGGAAATCAAGAGAGCAATGAGACAATAAAAGCACACAGGATTTACGAGGTTCGGCAATGTGCCTACGTCCTCGGGAGTGGAGCAGCCGTAATCCTCTTATTCACTTGTCTCTCCTCACAGTTGAGACAAAAGACTAGGGTTACAAATATTTATAGGTAAAAACCTAAATTTATCTAAATACAAATCTATTTGGATCCTAACCCTATCTGGATTCTAAACATATCCATATTTTAAACCGGATACAAATCCTATCCGGATACAAATTACAAGATTATCAAATCATAATCCTAACAAAAATACAAATTACCCTTTAGATCCTACATGCAGGGCGTTTCCGCACTCAACCTATCAAACTGATGCTCCCACAATATGACAGATGTTGTCACGCCACGCCACTCCGTTCCCACATCTGGTAGTTTACTTGTGTATATGAGCCATACACAACAGAATTTGGGTTCGGCAAGCAACATCCGGTGAGTTCTGGGAGCCACACAACCTTTTTAATGCAAGTAGAATTTGGGGTTGGCCGGCAAAATCTGACGAGTCCTGGGACACATCGGGATGAGTCTGATTCACCCAAAAACTTAGCGGGTTTGATGGGCTGACTAGGCTTGGCATGTTTCTCTTGCAGCACGGGCTAGCAACCCAGGCAACTAGCATATGCTCTTTTTTATGTCCAATCTTTTATAAGCCAAAGACCTCCAAACACACAATGGCAGTATGAAATCTAGAAGGGAGGATGGGTTGACTTTTAGCCCAACACGGAAAAACCTATCAGGTTAACCAACCTAATGAGTTGTAGCAAGTTCGGTTACAGGTTGAGGAGTTTTTTCGAACCCATAATATGGCTGGTCACCCAAGTCAACCTGCTAGGTTGTGCCCAGCCTTAGCCAATTGGGTTAAGTTTCTTTTTCTCGAGAGAGAGAGAGAAGGTGTTGGTTATATATATAACTGTTTGAGGGTCAAACACTATCTCAAAAAAGTTAGAACTCGATGGAACTCTAATTATTACCATTTTACTACTATATTTTCTCATTTTACTGCTAAATGTTTTTATAAAATTTTATCAACTACTTTTGTTAATGAGAATTTCTATAGCTTTAGTTAATGAAGATATCATTATAATATTAGTATTTGGGTTATGAATTTGGTTTCTGTCTTTATTGATTGAGGGACGTGCACTTGCTAACATTTGGCTTAGTTCTTCCATTTAACTCAGTTCAAAGAGGAAACTATCAAGGATTTTGCTGGTAGGATATCTAATCTACCTTTGGAAGATTTCCCTACCGCAAGTAACATTCTCAACAGCATAAATGTGCAACCCCTTTCTGATATTGATGGAAGGCGCTGGAAGCTTACGTCAAATAGATGCTTTTCAGTTAAAACCTTCTACAAGTTCTTGAATGATGGGGGTCTCTGTTGTCATTGAACCCCTATCATCTTAAAAGGTGGCTGCCCAAAAAAAAATTAACCTCTTCAACTGGCTGGCTTGGGACAATAATTTCTTGACTTTAGAAAACTTAGCCTTGCATAGATGTAATATGTTACCTACAACTACTTGTGTGATGTGTCTTCCAGATGTTTAGACAGTGGATCATCTCCTTATCCATTGTCCTATAGCTTCTCATATCTGGAATCACTTTTGTCAACTCTTAGGAGCCCGTTGCACTCCTATGCCTCTCAAAGACTTGTGGGGGTAGTTGGAGGCAGATTGTATCAAAATCGTTAATTTCTTTCTGGGATTTACTTGTCAAGGCAATTATTTGTTTCATTTGGCTCGAAAGAAATGCACCCATGTTCACTGATACTTGTCTTTCACCTGGTGCCATTATTATGAAAACTGATTGTATGTTACTTTTGTGGTTATCTGCAGCTCCTGATTTGAAGAAAATGAAACTTGAGGATCCGATGTTGAAGATAAAGAAAAGTTTGGATTTTCTGTCCACCACAGATGTGGTGCTAGATGCCCCGTCAGTGCGATCTACCTCTCCAGGCGATATTTAGTCCTTGGATGTCTCTGGTTCCCCTAATGGATCTTGCTTTCTGTTAGGGTTTTTCTTTTTTCTATTTGTTACTTTGTTAGTAGCCTCTTATCTCTCTCCACTTCTTTGTTTTAATGAATGTACCTTTTCAACTACTTGAGGGTTAAACACTCGACCAAAAAGACGTTAGAACTAGATGAAACTCTAGTTATTAGCATTTTACTACTATATTTTTTTATAAATTTTTATTGACTATATTTGTTAATGAGAATTTCTATAGCTTTAGTTTATTTGATTATCGTTAGAATATTAGTATTTGAGATATGAATTGAGTTTCTGTCTTTAATATGCGAGCAAATTTTATTGTCTTGTTACAACGGTAGAATTTTGAGTTAGGTATTTAGCTAATTTGGGTCTTACAAAAATAAAATTTAAGTAATTAAGTTAATAAAAAAAATATATACCTACCGTGTTTATTTAGTTGTATTTGTTATAAATCCTATGTAGAAAGTAGGTTGTTTGCTTATTTAGATGCTTACTATAAATTTTAAAAAATAACTATGTAGGCTTTGATTCTTCTTATATTAAAACGATATGTAGATAACTTAATTTACCGGTTAAATCAATTTAATGCAAGATCTCCTTTTTTTTCAAGTTATTTTAAATTAATTTGAGTTGTTTCAAATAATTGTGATTTATATGATTTATGTTTTTTTTTGCATTTTTAAAATATTTTTTTTTTTAAATCCAGTTCCCTAAACATGTTAACGGACAATTAAACTCAAGCTATAGATTTTTTAATTATTTTGAATTATTTATAATTATTCTGAACTATAAGACATCATTTTAATTACTATTATTTTTAAAATTATTTTTGGTTTTAAAAAGCCTTAGATTCATTAAAATGAGTTTTATGCAACCATACCATCACATCTTTAAACTCTTAATAGATTTACTAAATATTTATCTCTTGACATCAGAATTGGTCTGTATATATATATATATATATATATATAATTTACTCTTTCAACAGTACAAAGTCAACAAAAGTCACTTTGAATGGTTAAGGCATGCAACAATGACATAGTGTTGGATTCCATTCTTCCAAACAACATTTCTTTTAACTTCCAAGAAATTATAATTGAGAGAATGACAGGGAGAGAGAGAGTCAGACACCGACATCTAGGAATTAATTTACATTTTAGAAATAAACTAAAGCATGCAAACAATTCTTGCAAGAAATAATTGAGAGAGTGATAGAGTGAGAGTGAGAGTGAGAGTGAGAGAGAAAGAGAGTGCGACGCCCACATGGAAAAATTAATATGTGTGGACCCCATCTATCTTAAATAAAAGAAAAACCCACCTATATTAAATAAGGGAGAAAAAAAAACGGTTGCTTTTATTTTCCCATTCTTTATCCTGTGAAACCTCTCTATCTTTTTTCCTAAAGCCATGAGCCTTCTCCTCCATTTATTTTCCAATTCTTTAGCCCGTGAAACCTCTCTATCTTCTTTCCTAAAGCCATGAGCATTCTCTTCCATTTGTTTCTTCACTAACCGGAACTCCCTATTCCTTAGCCTCACAGTCAATCTCACCATTAGTCATGCCATCGCCTTGGGTGTGGACCTTCAAAAAGGTGATTCGGCAGTTAAAAACTTCATCTATCTTCCTTTGTGCCTCCCTTGCTTGGTGAGCCGATGAAAATCATAGACTTTTTCCCTTGCATACCATGGAGCTAGGAGCGGCCTCAAGGGCTCGTTGTCAGCTTAATTTTCGCCATCCAACCTTGTAAGCCTTTTATTTGAAATTTTTTTTTTTCTTGTTCTTGCCAATTAGGTTGCCTAGCTTGTGGGTAAAAAGAGATGATGCTAGCATATTATATTTTTTTAGTTCTTCTTTGCTTTGCTAGTAAAGGATATTAGTTTGTATTGAATAGCATGTGTCTTATTTGTCTACTTGGCTAATTGCTTAGTTTTGGTTATGCCCGCAAGGTGTTTGTTGAAATGTCATTTCCCTTGAAACATGATTTTTGGCTATGGTATGGCTAAGTTATCTTGTGATTAGATGTTTAGTATTAGATAGAGTAGAAAGTGAGTCTTTAAATTTTGGCATGGGTTTTGATCCATGTTTTGGGTTGTGTTAGATTATTGTTTTGAGCTATTAGATTTTGATTATGCTTTTAGGGTTGTTCAAAAAGGATTGATCTTGTCTTCGTGTGGGAGTTAGATTTTTGGAATCTCCAGGTAAGTACACCACATATAAATATGTACATATATGTATATGCAAATTTTTGGATTTCCGATAAACATCTACATAATTATTTAATTACTTTGGATTTTATTGTAAAACCATTCATGATATTATATTTAAATAATATGGGTTTTTATAATTATCCATGTTTCAAAGCTTATAGAGTTATGATTATTTAACTGTTTTTTAGTGAATCAAATACTTTAAATATTATGGATTTTCGGAATTTCTTGACAACCACTGCATTAGTATTATTATTATTATTATTATTATTTTTTATAATATATTCCTGAATTGTTTTACTTGGATCTTCTAGAAGCAATTGTTATTTAATCATTGAATGTTTGCAAAAATCATGATTTATATGTTAATTATATATTCAGTATGGATTACTTATATTTTAATTATTGTTGTCAAATGATTGATTAAATTTCTAAATATTGTTGTCAAACATTAGCAGTATATTATTTTGAAATAACTGGAATTATTTTCATTAGAAAACGGGATCACAGAATTTCAGTGTTTCTGCGTTGACAATAATTTTGAAAGTATTGGTATATTTTTGTATAGAAATTCGTAGTTCCCAATTAACAATGCAATAACCCTGTCAATGGGGGTAAAACACTGACCGTGTCGACATGTACTTATGACATAGAAACTATAGTTTCACAGCATTCCGTCGGTGAAGAATAACGGATTCTGATATTCTGGCTCAGGTCACCGAGTTTAAATAAATGAGTTATGATATTTTGTTTTGGCATTAGTTGTTTCGGGGACATATATGCTTGCTATTTTGGTAAACCAAATTTGTTATGATTTATTTCTTATTTCTGGATTTCACTTTGATATTTATTCCGCCTTGTTACATTTTGTATGTTTTTAGAAATTATTGAATTTTTGTGATCCCGATATTTTTAGTGGTTACTTACTGGGCTCCCAAGCTCATAATCTTGTTGTTGATTTTTTTTTCAGATCCGAAGTGAATAGTGTAACATGAACCTAAGTAGGCTAGTGAGTTATTATGTTTTCGTTTCTAAATTTGAGTTAACTGTCTAGTTGTGTGAGTGTGAGATTTATGTATATGACACTAGCTTCTATTGGATGTTGAAATTCTAAACTTTGTGTTTCCCATTGTGTGATTAGATTCTGAGGCCTTGTACGCCTACTGGATCTCGGCCTTGTGGGTGTGCGGTCGTTTGTCCGCGCACCGGATCTGGTAAGCCTGGTTCGGGGCGTGACAATACGTGTCAGAAAATAGACTAAGGCATGACAAGTAAGGGCATACCACATGCAACAATTAATATACATGCCAGAAAATTAACTTAATCATGCCAAGTGGGTACATTACCTCGACTCTCAAATACTAAAGCAGAGTAATATAGAGAATGAAACATCTACGCAAACACGTAGATTTTAAATCTAAAAAAATTATGTTTAACCGTTGGAGGGAAATCTAACGGTCTTGATTGAGTTTTGAATTTATGTCACTGTACTTATAAATATTGGTACAATAAAAAGTGGGATGTAACTTATTTTGATCTTAATTGTTAAATGACAGATGCACAGTAACTCAATCAATCACAGCCATTCAATCTTAATTCTACTAGCCCTATAGTGAAGCTAAAAACTAAACCGCCAGACCGACACAACACCCGTCAGGTTCATGATACAATGGTTTTTTATACTGTTCATGTACTTGCTGTAGTAACCTGTGCCTGTCTCTCACATTGGTTTTCTCTCTCATCCTTTTTAAACTCTGGGGCCGTTCTTGTGAACATCCCCAGAGGATGTTTTCTAATATATAAATGGTAATTCTGATTTTTGATTTACATGGACCACAATATATGTTTATGATGATAATAATCTATATATATAGAGAGAGAGAGGACCAATCCTCTATGGACGTCTATAGGGGATGTAAATTCATATATATATATTTGAAATAGGTGTATAATCCACAACGAAAGAGATCCAATTACCTATTACATTTAAGTTTTTTGTTTATATTAAATGTGATATTAGTAATAAAAGATGCTTAATTTTATTTATTTGTTTGCAATAAATGTTTCATTATATGTTTCAAACAAATTATAAGTATTAAAAATTTATTTTTATTTTATAGAAAAAGTAAACCGAGCATTTGCAAAATGTTTGGAGTATAGTTCTTAGAACCAATTCAAACATCTGGTTCTAGGTATTAGATTAAATAGTTCAATCTTTAGGTCATTCCGGTAAATGTTAGGTTAATAAAAATATTTTTAAATATTATTTTAGAATTATAAATTATATTTTTAGTTATTTGATATATAATATATACAAATATGATATCCTATTAATTATAATATAAATAATTTGAAGGGAAAAAGTAAATTATTAATCACTAAATTGTTATAAATTAATAAAAAAAAATCTTAACAAAGAAATGCTTCAACCATAGTTATGTAAAAAACCTACCAACTATTTTTTTTTACAAATTTTAAATTTAATGAAATTATGTATTAATTTTCTTTTAACATAAAAAATAAATATAATGAAAGACACGAAGAAATTGAATATAAACATACAAACCCCTATCTCAACCGCGCCAGAAGTGAATTGCCGGAAAACTCCATGGAACCATCGATATCCACGGACACCGCCAATGTGAGCTTGACGGCTACGAACTTTTTCCCCTTAATATAGGATCCAAATATCCTCCAAAAATTGCCTCTAAAGCCCTAGAGATTTGCCTCTTTTCTTCCCTAACCTTGCCTCTAAGAAAAGAATTAAAGATTTCCCTAAAAGTCCTCATCAAGTCTATTTATACTCGGTTGCTTACGGACTACTTATGGGCGTAAGGATGTGGCCGTAAGGGAGCTGTGGAAGATGGTCGTGAGCCTTACAGCCATAAGTCTCGTTCGTAAAGTCTTCTGTTTGTGTTACGGTCCAGTTTACAATCGTAAGCGCTGGACCATAAACTTCACTATGCTGCTCCTTGCGACCGTTCTTACGGGCGTAAGTTCTGGTCATAAGCTCCTCTGGATGGTTCTTATGGATGTAAGTCCTGCCTATAAGTGAAAAACTAGTATGCCCTACAAAGCCAATTTTAGTTATTGTTTAATAATAAAATAGTTTTATTTCATTGCATGCATAATTATGGGTATTGTATTATTCATGTTTGATGATATATTATTATGGGCTTGCATTGTATAGATTTCAAATTAATGATAGAGATCATTAAAAGTGAGACATGATTATCTATGTTCCTTGCAACCCAAAATAGTTCACAACCTATGAGATAAAATATGATTTTTGTATTCATTATTGGTTGTCACATGTTAGTACTACTATGTGTGATAGAGTGGTATGTCTCAACCACTAGAGTGGAGACTCTTAGTAACATTATGGATATTTGTAGTTAACAAATATTGAACTGGACCATCTGAGAACTCTTAGACCAAACATCATCATAGAACAAAAGAGTTATTCCATTCATGAAAGTCCTTATTACTTGAGGATGTTATTAAATCTTATGTATAAATTATATGACTTTGATAGTGTCAACCGGTGATGCTAATTACAGGCTATATATGGACACGTTGGGTTATATAATAAATACATGAAGGTTTGTAGTCATCCAAGATGGGATCTATCACTCCTATTGTAGGAGAGAATATTCTAGATTGTGTTTCTTATGTGTTGGATAAAAATCAGGCCGGTTATTTTTTTTGAAAGTATTTTATTATATATAATATATATATATTTTTATATATTTTTCCTTAAATTGTTTTATGTCCAATAGTGAAAAGAAACACACATATAAGTGGAGATCGACAGTGTCATTGGTGGTCTAATTATCCCACTTATATGGAATATTTATTGATAGAGGGACTAATATGAAAAATATTATATTGGGGTCTCACATATGAATATCTCTAATCTTTGGATTAAATTGCAATTTGTTGATGGACATGATTGTGATTATAAAATTAGTATGGACTAATTTGCTAAAGATGTAGTGATCCCAAACGGGTCCACACTACATGTTCTAACCTTATCCGAATATATTTACTCCCTATAAATATGTGATATGAGATTAGGGTTTCTTGATGAATTAATTTTTTGATTGGTGATTGCCATCAAAAGACGGCTACGGCAAAAACCCTAATATTCACAATAGTTGCTTGGAGCAATAGAAGCCATCACTTCTTCCGGATCAAGGGTGAAAAGTTCGAGAACATTGCGTGTGTGCGTTGGAGGATTTTGCGCTTGTGAAATCTCTGTGAGGTAACCCTGATCTTTCACATATATTCATGTGTTCATGTGATCGATCCTTGATAATTAATCAATTGTTGATTAAATATCAATTAATTGTAATTGATAGTCCTAATTTGATTAGAACGATTTTTCTAACCCTAATTTGATTAGATCGATGTTTTACTAACAATAAGGTCCTCTGATTTGGCTCTGAACTTCTTCTTATGGGCATAAGCATGCCCACAAGGTTTTTTGAAAAGTGCTTACGGCCGTAAGCTTCCCGTAAGCCATCCTGTTTGCCTTGTCTTTATTTAATTGATGCCGAGAGAGCTCCATCTTCTTCGTTTTGGGTTTAGAGTGCTTCTTTTGGTTCTCTCTTGTCTTTAATTAATGTCCGAAGCCTAAGAATGCAATTATATAATTAATAGAAATAATTATGTCTATGTTTGTATAAAATGACTATTTTTACTGTAATTAATTAATTGATTATAATATTTATTTTAAAATTATTTTTATACTTTTTAAAATTATATTTTTTTTTAATTAATTATAATAAATTATTTTTAGATAATTATGGCATGACGACTTTCCATGATTTTGGTGGTTCTTTACTTGCCCTATTTAATTAAGTGAATGAGGAAACTCCCATCCAACTCTCCGTCATGCAATCAAACAAAACACTGCCATGATGTGCAATCTCTCATTTACAATGTTTAAAAAAAAAAGAGTTAACTACGGTTTTTTTAAAACAAAAAGTATTATAGAAAGTAGAGGAGAGAAACAAATTAATAACATAATATCCAAGGTAAGTGGAAGATGTTGTCTTCTATATTTCAATATGATTAAAAAGTATAATTTAAAATCATAAAAAAAAAAAAATATAGAGCTCTTATGAAATATAATATGATTTATATGTATAACATCTGTCTGTCCCACATGATAAATTTTAAAAAAATTGTTAAATCACCATTACCAGTGCATTACACTACAAGAAGATGTTGAATTAGAAACCACAATTTAGCAACGGATTTGTTTTGTTACTAATTACGTACTAACTGATTAATAACGAATTAGCAATCCGTTTCAGTTTTACAAACGGAATTTACATCCGTTTTAACTTTTGAAACGTAAATGTCATCCGTTGGTAATCCAATTCTATTTTAGCAATGGCCTATAACTCCGTTTGTAAATTACCAACAGACATGTAATCCGTTTGCAAGTTAGTAATAGATATTTATCTGTTTGTAAAATTTCAAACGGATTCTTCGTCTGTTTATAATTTTATAAACGGATCTTCACATCCGTTTTAATTTTGCAAACGGCTCCTTGTATCCGTTTGTAAAATAAGTAAAATATTGGATAAATATTTTGATATTTTTTATTTTATTTGGAAAAAATTATTGTTATGAATAAATTTCGGTAATTATTAATTTTAATTTAATCTAGTCATGAAATATTAATTTGTAATTAATAATAATAAATTTAAAATATTTGTTTAAAAAAATTATTATGAAGAATCTTATTTAAATGATTAGGATTTCAATATTTTAAAAATTCGATTATTTTTTTAAATTGCTTGGAATTAATTTATTTTATTATTATTTTTTCTTAACCGTACTCATGAAATATTAATTTTTAATTATTAATTCAACATTTAAAATAAATAAATTTGAAAAATATAATAACTCTTTAAGATATAATTTTTTTACATTATTAACTCCTTTTATATGTATAACTTTTTAGGATTAAAATTATTTTGTAACTTTTTTGAATGGCTTATATATATATATATAAAGAACACCAATAATTTTCTACAAAGAATATTTACATTTTCTAAATATATTGACTATTACAAGATAAAATAAATTAAAAAAATATATTT